>NW_022992069.1:0-128957 GCF_902827175.1 Gymnodraco acuticeps
TAGTTGCAGGAGGCTGTGGCTCAGTGAGAGAGTGAGCTGATCTTCTGATCAGGAGATCAGGGAGCACAGGTTCAATCCCCACTGCAGTCAGCATGTCGTCGTGTCCCTGGGCAAGACACTTCACCACCTCAAACATTTTCTTTATACACTTCCTTTTTAAAGTGAACTTTGTGAAACTAATGACTGTTGTTGAAGGGTTTTTTATCTGACATGACATTGAATGCACATCAGTCAAATATGTTTAATTTTCCTTATTCAATTGATCAGTTCAGACTTTTTGGGAAATGAATCATCAGCTGAGGCATCCAGAAAACTAGTACTAACAGTTCTGTGTGTAGTACCGTTACACAGCTGCGAGTACTGCAGCAGAGCAGGAAGAAAAGCCCTACTGTAGTTCTGCTGCAGTGCAAACCTTTCACTCCATCCCTGCTGCAGGCTGACTGTCACCTCATTGGAATTCACCGTTAGAAGCAAAACAGCCAAATGACTCAAATGTAAAGTAAGCTAATTCTACTGTGGAGACTGTGTGATTTAAACACATTAACAAACACACACACACAAATGTCTCAGCAACAATACCTTCTTAGAACACAGAAGATCACATTTGTTCTTCAGAGCATAGTGAGGGCATTAGTTTGAAGTCAGAGCAGATTACAGATCGCCTCTTTGAGGAAAACCTTCAGGCTGCAGGGGAAAAAGTCCATTGCTGCGCTCAAGAAAAACAAGTCTATGTTTTCACAAATCTCCTTGCATGTTGGAGGTATTTTGAAGCAGGTCTGGCGGTGTTACAACAACAGTCTCTGATTAAATTAGCATTGCTAACCTTTGCCTTCACAGCGCAATTAATCTGCTGCGTTTGGCTGAATAAACAGGGTAATACATCGCTGCGAGGCTGTCAGACGGCTCGGACACTTTACATCTGCTGCCAGGGAGCAGGCAGGCGGCGGGCTAAGTGTTAGCGTGGCGTTTTGGCCACTTAGCAAAGCTAATGAGGAATAAAAAGAGAGGATATAATTCAGGGAGAAATGCTGTTAGAGGCTTGCGTTGACATGTCTGCAGATGCCACACTTAGGAGGCTTTTAAAACACTGATCCGAGTTCATTCCATGAATCCACTTCCTGTTTGAATGTAGACGCATCTTTTTAAGATTCTATATTTTTTCAGAATATTTGTATTATCTTTCAGTTTGCAAAGTAAATAATTAGAACCAAATTGTATTTAAAATAGTCATAAGTAAATTAGCCTGTAAACAAGAAAAAGAAAAAAAAAGCCTTCAGCTGTGTTCAATCTTGGCAGAGGAGTTGGCTATAAACAGTCATTTATAAGTGTGCCAGTTAATCTACTTAACACCAAATATATCATGTCTTTTGGCCTCAGGGGTCAAACTATTATACGTCTTAAATGCCCAACATGTTTGGGATGAGTGGAATATATGAGATTGTTAAGGCTGTATATGCATACTTATTTAGTTGTTTGTGTTATGTATTACATGTAGAAAGCAATATAATTGTTTTCAATCCATCAAGGTCTGAATCACAGTTGGAATTGTGTGTAATCCTGATTTTGCTCAATCTTGTTCTGCTTTGGATTTCAAATTCTGGAAGGTTTCTCGTATTGCTAAAATAAAATAACTAATTTAGTCCTTTTCACAACTCAGGACTTCTTTTACCCCATGCGTAATTATTCCACCACCTACAAATCACGAGTAACATTCAATCCATACCAATATATAAGAGTGCTTTGAACATAAATCAATTGGAAAAATAAATACCAAAAGCTTCTTCTTTAAGGAAGAAAGTTAAAAGATATAATTATGATCAAGTGTTTGTTAACAAGCCTGCTATTAATGTTAACTCTGGGGGGAACACTTTGGGTCCCATTTGGATGATAAGATGTGGCAACAAATGTTTTTAAATGCAAAGAAGATTACATGTTCTAATAAATCCGATGAGGCAATATAGGATTATTCACAGTCTACATGTTACCCCAGCTTTTCGATGTAAATATGATCCTATGTGCTCTTCATTATGCTTCAAATGTAAAAGACATAAGGACATTTTGAAATGGCTTTGTATGCTGCACGCCTCACAACTCTCCAGAAATGGTTGGATGAAGATCCGCCTGATATTTTGTTATGGTTTGAAAAACTGATGTCCATTTTGCCATTGGAGAGGTAGTCAAAAGTCATACAAGGAACTCTGGATGACTTTGCCAGGAACTGGTCCCCAATGAAATCATACATGAACGGAATGATCCAGTGTTTAACTGGGCATACATATAACAGAATAAGTATTCACACGAGTACCACACAAGGTTGTTAGTGCTGCTGTTTATTCTTTTGTGGGTTTTACTATGTTATGTCTTAAATCTTTCCCTATTGTCTCACCTTGTAACTGCTGAAAAATAAATAAATATTGAAAAACAAAACCTGCTCCTCCTCAGAGGATGAACCTTTAGAAAATGTTTATTTGCTTGCTATGATTATTTGTGTATGTTAAATAAGCTGTGTGTATTTATTTTTGTGATTCAGAGGAAACATACAAAACAACTGATGAAAATAAGTGTAACCATTATCATTCAAAATATAATAATTGCGGTAAAAACAATTAGGGGATTACTTGTGCCCGCAGTGTGCATGTGCGCTTACCCCTTGTTTGTTGTGTTGTGTTTGGGTACGATCTTTCCACATTTGGTGCTGTAAAGCCAAACCCAGACGAGCGAGCATTGACCTCCAACGATCTCCTCAGAAACACATGAGACGACTCCCTCTCAACTGACACACAAACAGAGAGTAAACATAGGAATAAACATTTGATTCTTGTTATAGCACTCAGGGCATAACAATCTTCCAGGAGAGACTGACATAGTTTTCATTTTTTAGATTCAACTGGGGCCCAACAGTCGTGTTACCTGTTTACATGTCTAGCATTATGCATATTCGGTTTTTTTCCCACCTTATTGGTAACCTTTATAAGCTCTGGCAGATAGGTCACGATTTCAGATGGCTTTGTTAGTCGTTAGGCAAGTCTAAATCACTTGGCAGATACAAAGAATGTTACACTTTAGTTAATATTGGAGTAATTGGAACAACAACTCGGAAACATTTTAAAATAGGTCTAAAAAACATTTTCTTTGTAGCGACTATTAGTGTTGTAGTAATCGAGTCTATTCAAAATATAAAATTATATTTGTGTGTTTGCCCACAAACACTCAAGAAAAACACTGGACAGTATGTAAAGAATGTAATGTGACCCTCACAAGACAGCTGGGACTCAGAGGTCGCGTTAACCGAATATTTTCCGTCTGACGGACTTTTTTTAACAATGACGAAAAAATCTGAAAGCAGTCCGTCATTTTGACAGATTAGAACAAACTCGGAACAGCGCCAAAGTGTCCCCGCAGCGAGGCCACACACACACACACACACACACACACACACACACACACACACACACACACACACACACACACACACACACACACACACACACACACACACACACACACACACACACACACACACACACACACACACACTACACACACCACACACCACACACACACACACACACCACACACACACCACACACATAATGGTAGGTTTATTTTAAAAGTGAGAGTGAGAATATCAAAAAGAAAATCCAGAAATGGACATTATATAAAAGATAGATTTTGATATGCATTAAACTGTGGGAAATAAGTATTTGATCCATTGCAAAACATGTGTTAGTACTTGGTGGAGAAACCCTTGTTGGACACACAGAGGTCAGACACTTTTGTAGCTGGTCTCCAGGTATGTGCACATCTCAGGAAGGATGTTGGTCCACTCCTCTCTGAAGGTCCTCTCCAAATCCTTAAGGTGTTGAGGCTGATGCTTGGCCTCTGGAAGCTTCAGCTCCCTCCATAGATGTTCTATGGGATTAAGGTCTGGAGACTGGCTAGGCCCACTCCCTCACCTGAATGTGCTTCTTCTTTAGCAGCTCCTGTGTTGCCTTGGTCGTATGTTCAGGGTCATTGTCCTGCTGGAAGACCCCTCCATGACCCATGTTCAGAGTCCTGGCTGAGGGAAGGAGGCTATCGGACAAGATTGTATGGTGCATGGCCCGTCCATCCTCTCCTCGATGCAGGGAAGTGGTCCTGTCCCCTTAGCAGAGAAACACCCCAAAGCATTACGTTTCCACCTCCATGCTGACGGGGGGATGGTGTTCTGGGGTTATACTCAGCATCTCTCTTCCTCCAAACACGGCGTGTCCAGTTGATGCCAAAGATCTCGATGTTGGTCTCATCTGACCTCATCACCTTCTACCAAGCCTTCTCTGAATATTCAGATGTTCATTGTCAAACTTCAGACGGCCTCTCATGTTCTTCTTGAGCAGGGCGCCTTCAGGCGCTGCAGGATTTGATCCATGATGGTGTAGTGTGTTCCCAATAGTTTTCTTAGGTCTGTGCTCACAGCTGCCTTGAGATCATTCACAAGTTCCTCCCGTGTAGTTCTTGGATGATGTTAACTACTGCAGGGATGATATGACAAATTGATAACCGAAATGTTTATTGCTTAGTCTAAACATCTAATGAATTCCTAGAAACGCTAATCACACTGTTCACCCGACATTAAGGATTAATGTGTTCTCATACTGACGTCAACCGTTCAATAAACGGGTTTGAACGCCACACAAGCTCTTGTCCTCTTTTATATAAAATGCTTCCTGTGCAATGTTTTACCGTGGAGCAAATGAATATACTTCGCCAATAGTGAAGCTATATAATATGTTACGGATACCGAGATCTACGGCCCCAGAGATAACCTCCGTTACAGAGCCCCAGACCGACGGCGATTGATTGTTGATTGATGCCCATCTCTTTTTTTTATATTTTCGAATAATCACACCAACAGTGGTCTCCTTCTCTCCAAGCTGCTTTCTGATGGTTTTGTAGCCGATCCCTAGCCTGGTGCAGGTCTACAGTCTGGTCGCTGAGGTCCTTAGATAGCTCTTTAGTCTTGCCCATGGTGGAGAGGTTGTAATCTGATTTGTTGATTCTGTGGACAGGTGTCTTTTACTTTTGTCTTCCAGTTCATAGAGTCCAAAAACAAAGACGCCTAGACCCCTTAGTTCCAGTGAAGGGGAATCTTAATGCTTCATCTAACCAAATCATTTTGGACAATTCTATGCTTCCAACTTTGTGGAAACAGTTTGGCGAAGAAGGCCCTTTTCTTTTCCAGCATGACTGTGCCCCACAAAGCAAGGTCCATAAAGGCATGGTTGGATGAGTTTGGTGTGGAAGAACTTGACTGGCCCGCACAGAGCCCTGACCTCAACCCCAATGAACACCTTTGGGATGAACTAGAATGGAGAGCCAGCCTCTCATTCAACATCAGTGTCTGACCTCACAAATGCTCTTCTGGATGTTAGGGCAAACATTCCCACAGACACACTCCAACATCTTGTAGAAAGCCTTCCCAGAAGAGTGGAAGCTGTTATAGCTGCAAAGGGGGACCAACTTCATGTTAATGCCTAAGAATTTGGAATGGGATGTCATAAAAGCTCCTGTAGGTGTAATGTGTAGGTGGCCTAATACTTTCGTCTATATAGTGTACATTCAGACACACAAGCACGCACACACTAGAATAATATTCACACAGTCTCTCACTTTGTAACGCTCTTCTGCTCGTCTGAAGCACCTCCACACGCCAATCTGTCCCAGTCATTCCATTCAGTCATTCCAACCAGTTAGGCCTCCAATCATCATTTTCCAACATGAAACGGACAGATTTCAAACCTGAATAAAAAGTGTGAGTCGGAGAGAGCGGTTGGGTTTTGTGAGCCGAGAACGAGGACATTCAGCAGTAGTACAGCGCGTTGTAAAGTCTGCGGTGTAGTGTGTTGTTGTGTGGAGCCTGCCTGTGTCAGGAGGATCCTTCCTTTCCGTCCTCTGAGTTTCGTGCCAGAGGAAATTCTTCACAAACTGGCGGAGATTGGGAATGACAGGGTGACGTACAATGAGGGAATTGACTATGGCTAAAATGGCCATTCTAAGCCGATTTGCGTCTCCCTTTTGTTTTGTCCATCAGACTGCCAGATAGAGAAGCTAATTGGTCACTCCACAGAACATGTTTCCACTGCTCCAGAGTCCAGTGGCGGCGTGCTTTACACCCCTCCATCTGACGCTTGGCATTGTGCTTGTTGATGTAAGGCTTGATGCAGCTGCTTGGACATGAAAACCCATGAAGCTCCCACAGTTTTGTTCTGATATTAATGCCAGAGCTGGACATCTGCAGTTATTGAGTCAGCAGAGCTTTGGCCACTTTTACGCACTATGCGCCTCAGCACTCCTCAGCACTACCCCCCCCTGGTCTCGGATAAGGTGGTCTTGACTACAACACTATGTTGTTTCCACATTTAAACATGAATGCCATGAACACACCAGTTTCAAGTTTCCACGTTGGAAAATAGGACCATCTAAGGAGCACCACCATTGGCCTTGGTGAAACACTGTTTTTCCACCGTGTTCTACTTTGTACAGCATCAGTGCACACACATCAGTGCACACACATCAGTGCACACACATCAGTGCACACACATTTCCCTGGGGAAAAATTAAGTTTTTATCTTATTTCACGCTTTTATCCAGAGCTTTTTACCATAAACCAGAACTACACTCAGAACAGCAAGAAACATGCAGGTACATTTGGTACAAACAAGCCAAACCATTGTAGGAGCTGGAGCAGTATCTCTGATGTCCCTGCTGGGGACCACTTCACAGCATTTAAACACAGTAAGGGAACAAGTTGCTCTGACAATTGACCACCGGACTAAACATTATACTGTTGGTGATTTATAACATTGAAGTTTATTTTCTTGTCAAGTTAATCAAAATTGAACTAATCATTACTCTTTGTAGATTATAGGAGCTATGGCAATGACCAAAATATAAGAATTTGAAAACTCAGCTTCTCGGAGTTCTCAGTTTGTTTTAGTAATTAAATTTAAAAAAAAGGTCTGAAGGAGATAAGAGCTCTAAATTGCTCTTCTGTTTCTAAAAATCAGACTCTCTGTCCTGGAGGCTGATCAGAGCAGAACAAAAAAATGGCAAATTAACCTTTGTGGATGCTAGAGGAGGAATCGCTAGCTTTCTGCAGAGACTTTGGGAAAATTACACCTAGTTATAAAAACATTTTTCATCTTAATCTGTTTGACAGGACAAAGACTTCAGACAGGTAATAGGAAGAAAAGCTCAAAATGAACTTCTCTCACAGGAGCAGATTACTGATTCAGTGGGAAATAAAATCCACAGAGCCCTTGTACCATTTGAGCCCGATTTTCACTATTAACCTGTTGAACCCCATCCCTGTTTTTCAGGTCTCAGGCTCGAAAATGACATTCCCAGAACAAATGACCATATCTTCCCTTCTATCTTTTTTCTCAAAGTAATGATAAACCTGTGAGTTGGATGTAGAAAAGTCAGAATCAATATAGATGTTTTTTATTTTAAAGAGAATTCAGATTGAACATATTAAAAAACTGTAAATTATAGTGTCCGTCCAAAAAATATGTTTTACTTGAGTGAAAACTACCCTTGGATAGGTAGACTAAAAGCTTTAGGAATCCAAAGTACAACATATAATAAGTACCCTGTATCAAGATTGATGCAAAACAAGTGACATGTGACCTTTTTAGAGAGGTTTAGCAAAAGAAACTCCACCTCTGAGGTGATTTGGGTGGAAATGGGCGTTTTTGCCGTTTCTCTGGAACCCATTGGTCGATTTTGATGATTGACATCTCTTTTTAACCGTTAGAGCCAATAGAATCGAAGGGGAATTTCCACACACACACCAACGTTACCAAAAAAAAGTGGCGGCTATGCGCATGCAGTTTGCCCAGAGCGAAAACTGACTCACGCTCTGACATCTGGAAACGGAAAAGCTGGTTTATTGCTCATGGATTATCAGAAATCATTTCAAAGTGACACAGACACATTGGATTAACCTATGGATTAACCTTCAGCAGTGTTTCCCCTATATACAAATAGTGGCGGTGCAGCACCGCTGCTAGGGGGCCCCAGCCAGGTACCCACATTTTTTTTAATTAAATTTTTTTTTAAAACTTTTTTATTAAAATAATAATAAGTGGCGACCCTTTTTAATTTTTGATTGTTTGTTATGTGGATTTTTAGTATTTGTGTTACTGTATGTTCAATAAAGGTGTATTTTTGCTAAATCTTGAGACATTGCCACTATGTACTAAGCAGGGCCGATTTTTGGCATCATGGGCGGTCGCCTAGGGCGCCAGATCTGGGGGGCGCTGTGCTGGTAGCACTGGGAGGGGTAAAAACATTTTTGACCGTTGGCGCTCATCCTAATTTTCGGCCTTGATGTAACAACATTCATAATTAAGTAAATTTAACACCTTTTTCACCTCGGTTACACTTTTAATTTGCCCTGTACGATGGGCGCTGCAAGTGATGAAAGTGGGGGATGTTGGCTTATCTGGCGCCCGCAGCTCACAGCCAAAGTGCGAGCGTGGGAGCGAGAGAGGGAGAGAAAGAGAGAAAGAGAGGGCGCACCGGTACCGGCGCTGTTGTTATTAGAATCTGGTGCTAGCTGCGCTAACGGATATAAGAAGTAGATGTTTCTACAACCAGGGTGGAGGAGAGCTCTCCTGTCAGACTGAGAGGCTCAGTGAGGTAAAGGACTCTGAGTGTTTAGATAGTTAATTTTAGTCTAAGTTATCTCAGTGGGTCTCAAACGTTTTGATCACAAATGATGTAAACACATATTTCCTTTATAATTGAAATACTTAATTGTCTGATTTATTTGCTACAGTATGTGTTGCATTATGGGACATGCTCTTAAAAACAGAACAATTTGCTGCTATTACAGTCAGTGTTATATTCAGTCATCTCTCCATGTTACAGTCTGGCTGAAGAAAATGAAGAAGTCAAATGCCCTTTTTTGCCAGACATTTTAATTTGTTATGGCAGGTGAAAAAGCACAGGTGAAACTACCCACATTTACCATATCTCTGTCTCAAGAGGCCTCTCTCCAGCCTTTGTTCAACTGCAATGCTTTTGACTTGCCTTGACATATCAATATGTCGTGAAAAAACAAACTCTATTGGGACCCTCAGTGTCTGTCTGTTTGCATCTATGTGTCCATCCATCTACCTTTATCCAGGGATCTCTCCAGGGTTCTGGGTTTCTTCCTGACCACACTGAGCAGCACAGTTTGACCCGTCTCCTTCATCACCTCCAGAACTTCCTGATTGTTCATACCATGGAGACTGACGCCATTCAACTGTTGCGTCACACAAGAGTACAGAGAGAAAGACAAGTAGAGACAGAGACAGGGAACGGAGTGATAACATATGCCAGATCAGGTTGATCTGTAATCTCTCTGAAGTTGTTACATGTCAAATGAGATGGACAGAGAACATCTTGTCCAGATTAAAAAGTTTGACCGATTTAATAATAATATTTTGGATGAAATCTTTCTCTTACAGCGAGCAGGCGGTCGTGGACTTGGATGTTTCCGCTTTGATCTGCAGCACTACCAGGAACCACATGTTTCACAAAAACACCAACTGCGTCTGAACAGGGAGGGGAGAAGGAGACAGAGAGGAGAGAGAGTTTACATTTTATTGGACCAATAAAAACAGAGCAGCACAATAAGGAAAATATGCAACGCTTCATAAACCTGTTTCATAAAAGAATAAACAACACCACTCCAGATGTTGTGGGCTACAAGTTGAGACTGTGAAATGTAACAGACTGTGTTGAATAAAACAAATGTTGCATCTTCAACTTGACAAAATTCAGATCCATATGAATTCCTTCACATCGTGTAATATGTAAAGGCCCTCAGATATGAGTTATTTTGCACTGTATCAGTTGATAACAATAATAATATAAGCCATGCAATTGTGCAACTGGTTCACAGGAAGCCCCCCCTAAAGCGGCGTACCAACCGCTGGAACTGCGACAACAGCAATGAGTGATATTGGGCTATATAAATAAACATTGATTGATTGAGCAATGTAATCTCAAATGACGGCAGCACGGATCAAGGTTTAACTGCCAAAGTCTGTTCACAGTTCCTTCCAACCGTTAGTATGCCGTTGAACAGAGTATTTTATGGACGTGGAAGTAATACGATCATTTTTAATTCAATAAAATCATTTTGAATTACTATTTTTTATTCAGTATGTGGTCCTGTAATAAGCAGCGTCATTATTGAAAAACAAAAAATAGCAACTTTACTTAACTTCTGAAATATCCAAATGTACCAATCAGAATCAAGTATTCAACTGTGTAATAATACAAGTTATACAGCTGCACTATTGTTGTTTTACAGTAAACGTTCTAAGGCAAGGCAAGTTTATTTATATAGCACCTTTCAACACAAGGCAATTCAAAAGGTTTAACAAAAATGAAAGATATTAAGAGCATTAAGAAATAGTGCAGCAGAAACATATTGTAAAATGCCATTTAAAAACACTCAAATATAATTAAAGCTGCAAGCAGCGTTGAGCGGGTCTTCGACGCTCCACAGGCTGTTGGCCGCACATCGACGTGTCACGGTGTTTTCCGGACTCGGCCGTTGGCAAATGTGGGAAGTTTCAGGCCGATCGAACATTGTCTATAGGAGTTACAGCAGTAACATAAACATTTTGTTTGATGCAGCGTTCAGTTATTATGCTCCAAATATCTGGAACAAACTCCCAGAAACCTGCAGGTCCGCTGCAACTCTGACTACTTTTAAATCCAGGCTGAAGACTTTTCTTTTTGTCGCTGCTTTTAATTGAACTATTTACATCTTAAACTGCACTGTAACTTTTATTCATGTATTTTTTCTTTTAATGTTTATTTTTTTTATCTTTTCTTTTTAATGACTGATTTTAAATGCCATTTCTTAATGTCTTTCATTTTTGTAAAGCACTTTGAATTGCCTTGTGTTGAAATGTGCTATATAAATAAACTTGCCTTGCCTTGATGGCGAGTGATCTATCGCCATGGCAATGGCATATGATGACACCCCATAATTGACATAAAGCTGTTGAGGGCCGGACCATTAGCCATCATCTGAAGTTTGGTGCCATTTGGACGATTTTCCATTGAGTTATGATTACATTGTGTTTTATGGTGAGGGATGCCATGCCGTGGAAACGTCATATGATGAGACCCCAGCTTTAGCGTAGAGCTGTTTAGGCATGGACCGGTGATATACAAGTGAAGATTTGGGGACGAACGGACCGTGTCCATTGGAGTTACATCAGATTTGACATAGAGCTGTTCAGGGCAGCAGTGTTAACCATCATGTGATGTTTGCGTTCTGAGCAGGTCAGTTGGAGTTATGACATCGTGTTCCATGGCGAGGGATCGCCTAGCATCGAGCTGTTGAATCTGGGGACAGAAAGCTGACCAGTCCCTGAAGACCTGAGAGATCTGGATGGTTCATAATTTAGCAGGAGGTCAGAAATGTATTTTGGGCCTAAACCATTCAGTGCTTTATAAACCAGCAGCAGTATTTTGAAATCTATTCTTTGACACACAGGAAGCCAGTGTAAAGACTTCAGAACTGGAGTGATGTGATCCACTTTCTTAGTGTTAGTGAGGACTCGAGTAGCGGCGTTCTGAATCAGCTGCAGCTTCCTAATAGATTTTTTAGTGAGACCTGTGAAGACACCATTGTAGTAGTCCAGTCTACTGAAGATAAAAGCATGGACAAGTTTTTCCAAATCCTGCTGTGACATTAGTCTTTTAATCCTAGATATATTATTTAGGTCAGTGGATCTGAACCTGCGGTACACGTACCACTGGTGGTACGCCAGCGGTACGCGTACCACTGGTGGTACGCCAGCGGTACGCGTACCACTGGTGGTACGCCAGCTCCCGCTAGTGGTACGCGGAGGAGTCTGAAATATAACTAATTTTTTTATTTTTTTATTTTATTTAACCAGATGAAAACATTGAGACAACATCTCATTTACAACGCTGACCTGGCCAAGAAGGCAGCAACGGTTCTTACACATAACACAGACGTAAAAAATACAGAAAACACAACTAAATAAACAAAAGACAAAAAGCAGTCACGACATTGTGCACATTTAGGACAGTAAGAAAGGTGCACTACTTATTACTGCAAGAGCAGCTGGTGGTAAGGACCTCAGACATCTTCCATTTAAAACAGGCTATCGGGACAAGTGCCATCAGTTTGAGGCTTGATTGAATAACATTCATTACAAAATAAATCATACTATCAAAATACTACAACGAATGAAAATAAGCTTGAGATAATTGAAACTGTGGTTTAAATAAGTTCTAATTGGCTATTGTTGTTTTTAGATTTAGAAACAAATTTAAAGCGTATTAGCGTTGCTAATGACGACCATACTACCCGCGAACGATTAGCGAACGTTGCAAGTAAGCTAAAGAAAGAAGAAAGCTGAATGATGTTAAAAACGTGGCTCAAAACGGGAGGTATTCAGAAGAATCAGAAACAGGTTTATTGCCAGGTAGGTTCGCACTTACTAGGAATTTGACTTGATGTCACGGCGCATACATAAAATATAAAAAACAAGAAATCTAATCTTTTACACCGTAATAAAATACAGTTAAATAGCAATACAAATTAAATAAAGCAGTCATTTGCATGGAAATAGAATGCTATGAATGAATTTTAGAATATAAACTATGAAATGTCAAATAAGAATGTGTGCAGAAAGGAGTATGAACATTGTGTGCATTAATGTAATGCATATAGAGATGTGGCAGGTAAAGTGTCAGTGGGGGGGCCTTGCTTAAGAGGCCGGTAGCGGAGGGGAAGCATCTGTTCAGGTGGCGAGAGGTCCTGGTCCCGATGGAGCGCAGCCTCCTGCCAGAGGGGAGGGGGGTGAACAGTTTGTGTCCAGGGTGGGAGGGGGTACAGAGGAGAATATTACCAGCGAAAGTGAACAAGTGAATGAGGAGGAGGACAGTCATCAACCGAGCACAAGCGCAGGCTCCGCAAGCAACGCAAAAGTGATATGCACGGCCGCTGTGATGGAGGAGAGAAGTGACTCAGGAAGAAGGCATTTGCTCAAAGGATGGAGAGAAGGCTGTGACCGAGGTCAAAAGCTGAGAAAGCACACACTTGTCCTTAATTGTTATCTTTTCTTTTTTCTTTTTGACTTTGCCACCACAGAAATGGCAATAGCAAACATCAGCAGACTGAAGATGAGCTCATCTGCTCCTGGAGGCTTCATTATTATTGTGGAACTGAATTCCCAAGAGGACATTTTCTGTTACAATGTAGGTGGTTGCAGGAGGCCTACATTCAAACTTTGGTATAGGAAATGACATGTGTGTACAGTTGTCATTTGTTGTGTGAGAATAAGTTATTATTTTGTTCTTCATATTCTCACTTGTGGTGTGTGTGTGAGTGAGTGAGTGAGTGTGTGAGTGAGTGAGTGAGTGAGTGAGTGAGTGAGTGAGTGAGTGAGTGAGTGAGTGAGTGAGTGAGTGAGTGTGTGAGTGTGTGAGTGAGTGAGTGAGTGAGTGAGTGAGTGAGTGAGTGAGTGAGTGAGTGAGTGAGTGAGTGAGTGAGTGAGTGAGTGAGTGAGTGAGTGATGTGCGAGAGAGAGAGAGACTGCCCTTTGTACATGTAGCTGTGGCTGACAATAAATAATGTTATTATGAATAAATTTGCCTCTGAGTCCTGCATGAACATAGACTGTATTTTAACATTGGTCATATGGTGGTACTTGGAGAGACACCTATTTTGTCAGGTGGTACTTGGTGTAAAAAGGTTGAGAATCACTACTTTAGGTGATAGTAGGCTGACTTAGTAATTGTTTTAATGTGACTGTTGAAACTCAGGTCAGAGTCCATGACTACACCTAGATTTCTGGCTTTATCTGTTGTTTTGAACATTGCAGACTGAAGCTCAGCGCTAACTTTTATACGTTCTGACTTGGCTCCAAAAAGCATTACCTCAGTTTTGTCTTTGTTTAATTGGAGAAAGTTCAGACGCATCCAGTCATTGATTTGTTCAATGCACTTACTCAGTGTTTGAGTTAGAGCATAGTCTCCTGGTTAAATGGTTATGTACATGTGTGTGTCATCTGCATAGCTATGGTAACTTATTTTGTTGTTTTGCATTATCTGAGCCAGTGGTAGCATGTAGATGTAAAAGGTCTCCTATTATACTATTTTTAGGCATACATTATAGGTCTCAGATATATCAAAAACATGTCTATGAAGTACTGCTCAAAATACCAAACAGATCGTGCATTGTAGCATGCCTCATACCTATGGCGTTATATTTGTGCCTCTATCCTGAGCACGCAATGAAACATGTTGAGCATAGAAAATGCTATTGAGCTTGAAAATTTTTGAGCACAGAGAAATATATTTTCTCTCATAAAACTCCTGCTCCGTGCGCAAGCAGACCGCTGTACGCGCTCTCTCTCCCCCGCTCGCTCGACCTCTCCAGCCTGTGCGCGCTCAGCGTTGCCTGCGCTCGCTCAAGTTGTCACAGCGTTACAAATGTGCCACAAAACCAACCAATCGGAGAACTCGAGAAGGTCAATTATGATTGGCTGGTCGTCTCCAATCATATCTTCTATCTGAGATGAGAGAGGGATTTTCGGTTGCCATCAGGCTGTTGACGTTCTTATTACACATCTATCGTTGACATTTACAGGACATGACAGACTCGAATGAAGAGAATAGCACGCCACAGTGTCAGGTGAGTTATACATTTCTAGTTTTCTGATATCACGTTATTGTTTGCAATGCCTGAGTTTGCTAGCCGGCAACATAGCTATAGGGGTAGTTTAAGCAAACCGCTAACAAACCGTAGCCTACATGTACATGAAGTTCCCTTCTGAGGTATTAATTACTTGCTGTAAGCATTAGAGGTGGCAGAATGACAAAACATGTTTCTCTCTCTATCACAATTTTGGGTTGACCAGAACCTGGACCAACTTCTGTTTCCTGTTCTACAATGGGCATATGCTTGCGTTAATTTTCAACCGGACAGATGAGGCTAGGATACCGGCTAAAGTTAGCAACACACGTTGACCACGAACAGCCTATTAATCCGTTCTCTTAATGCTATTTCAACCCAACGTTGTGGAATTAGAGAAAGGGGGCTTCTTAACGTGCTTTTATCCGGGGTGGAGGGAGTTACATATTAGTTAAATATAACATTGGGGCGTGTGATTGTAGTGGGTGGAGGTGGTGAAATGAGGATATCCATTTTGGAGTTCAAGCTAGTATAATATAGTTAACGAATGTTACACAATAATAAGGAAGAGAGCTATTTGTGTGATACATCGCTATTGATATGGATTTAGAGTGGATATTTGAGACTTCCAAACAGTAAACAAAAACGTAACTTATGGGTGAGTGTTTTTAGCAGAGCCATATGATGTCCTTGGGATTCTGTTGATTATTACCTGTCTGTATTATGTTGCAGCTCAGCTGATTTTGGATTGATGGCAAAGGGAGAGGGACTTAAGTGAGAGTGAAAACACAAGGTAAGTTTAAAATAGGTCAGCAATTTCCCATCCTATAGGTTGCTAGATGTATCTAACCCTTTCTCCTGTCTCCCTCTTTCAGCACAAGAACCCCAGGGGGATTCAACGGAGCCTCAAGACCTGCAATGAGACCCTCACTCTGCACCTGAGTCTCACCTCCCAGAGCTTTGCAAGCCTCTCCCTGTTCCTTATTTTGATTAAACAGACATTAAGTCTTCGTTTTGTGAAAAATATGATTACCTCACATATGTTGTTGTTGCTGTTGTTGTCTTTTGTGATAGTTAAATTGCTCCTGCTGACTTGAGCCAGCCATTCTTTCTTCCTCTCTGTGTCAGTGGGGAAACTTTACATTTGTACTCCTTTCTCTGAGCGATTGGAGCATCCGCCGGCAGCACAGCAAACCATGGGGGAGACTATATTCCAGGACAACACGGAGGAAAAGGCACAGACAAACTGCATGCATGTTATTCAATGTTTATTGAATTCCATTTATTTACAATGGATGTTCCTAAAACAACACATTTAACATCATCATCATCATCATCATGCTGCTGCTAGTCCTTTGATAGTCACCTGTGGGTCTCCTGTCCTTTCTGAAAGTCATAAAGATTACATTAGTCATTTAGATGACTTATGTCCTCAATTACCATGGGATTACTGAACCCACCATGAATTAAAGAAATGGTAGAAATGTATCTAATCAGAATTTTGAAACCTTCCTCCCTCCCTCTAAATATATCAAACATTAGGATGTGATGCTCCTGACTACCATACAAGTTTAAGAAGATAATATTTGTTTTAAAGAATTCAAAGCAATAAAGAACAGCAACAGGCTCTAACCAAGGCAACGTTAGCCTAACATGCATGTTAACAGGTAAGATAGCTGTTCACACTATGTATATTTTCTACTTTCTACATTGTAATGCTATGTTATTTCTATTTAAGATGTTTACATTTTCGATTGTTTAATTATAGTCTTTTAACTGTCTAATGTACAATGCCTCCTTGTCTTTTGCTTCTGCAGCGTAAAAATGTCCCCAATAAAGTACAGTACTTCTTATTTTATCTTAATCCTCAAATATTAGCACATTTTACTTAAAAAACAAACAAACACATTGATGTAACTACATACACATATCAATATGTTGTATAAATATTGCAAATCAAAACCTTTATTGACCACTAATTACCAATAATTGCATTTCTATCCTGTTATTAATGCATTCAAATCGTGATTCAAATGGCCCGCCACGAACTTCCGGGAACTTTCTGAGTCTCTCTGAACCACGTGACGATCAAGCATTTTGGACTTCCGCTGTCGCAACTCTTCTCTCTACATGGCGCTGGACCAGCCAATCAGAATTGACCTTCTCGAGTTCTCCGATTGGTTGGTTTTGTGGCACATTTGTAACGCTGTGACAACTTGAGCGAGCGCAGGCAAAGCTGAGCGCGCACAGGCTGGAGAGGTCGAGCGAGCGGGGGAGAGAGAGCGCGTGCAGCGGTCTGCTTGCGCACGGAGCAGGAGTTTTATGAGAGAAAATATATTTCTCTGTGCTCAAACATTTTCAAGTGCGCGCTCAATAGCATTTTCTATGCTCAACATGTTTCATTGCGTGCTCAGGATAGAGGCACAAATATAACGCCATACATACCCCTCTATTTCAGCCCTATTACTAAAGTGCTGATTTTGGGTCCGTAGCTTTAAAAGTTGCCGAGCTACTGCTGGCCACGCCCCTTTGGAGCATTCATGAGAGAGGTTTCTACCCAGATTCCCAGATAAATGCTGCTGTGATTAAACGCCATAGTATGTTCCAAACCACATCAAGGATTATTTCTGAAACAGTATGGAGCTCAAACGTTTTTTCTCTTGCGGGTTTACCACAAGGACAGATCCTTTTTATATCCAGCTTTTTCACACATACTCTCTCCAGTACAGTGTTAGCTCTGAGTGTTAGCGATGCTTGCTAACGTAAACACAGACCATATTACTTCCAAAACACGTCACACATTGTTTCTGATAAAGCAACGTTTCTGATAGGGCTGTGGGCGTAGAGCAAGCCCACATTTTAGTAATGTCGTCATGACGCAGCAAATCTGGATCAGCTCTGTTGTTCCCCCGTTTTTAGAGATGTGGGTAAGGAGGAAAAGAGAGAGGGTTTTATTTTCTGACACTTTGTGAGTCTCCTTACACACCGGGGACTAGGGATGGGTATCGTTAAGGTTTTAACGGTACTTCTACTTTTATCGATACCGCTTATCGATCCGGTCTTTTAACGGTACTTTTATCGATTCTTTAAAAAAAAAAACAAGGTAAACTAACTAAACAAATTGTGAACAAAACTAACATTGCTTTTTATTTAAATTAAATACATAATATTTCACATCAAAAGAAACAACAATGTTTTAACAAATCGTATTAAATAATGTGATGACAGAACTGTAAACAGAATAGCTGAAACTTTAACAAAATAAATAACTCAGTTCCCTCTCATCATTAGCCCATGCTTGTATCATTGAGTTAACCCCTTGTGTTGCTGCTAACACACATAACACCTGACGTGGAAACCTTACTCGTGGATGGGGGGCTACAGAGCTGTTAGAAAGACAGTGGAACCCGGTACATTCCTCCGTCTGAATGTGGAGCACTTTTGCTAAATGTTTAGACAAATTGCTCGTGTTCCCGCCCTCACATGCTAAACTCTTATTGCACTTTTGGTAACGAGCATCGAGACGGGTAAAGTTTAACCACACCTTGGAGCGCGTTCTCTCCGCCATCTCCTCCGTGTGTGTGTGTGTGTGTGTGTGTGTGTGTGTGTGTGTGTGTGTGTGTGTGTGTGTGTGTGTGTGTGTGTGTGTGTCTCTCTCCCCCGCCCCCTCGCACACAGACGGGGGAGAGAGATCTCTCGTCTGGCTTGGAAAGATCGAAAATACAAAACGTAATCATAGACGCATTTTGCAGTCTTTTTGCTTATTAGAAACGTTGTCCTGTCCTTTAAGTAGGATTCAAACCAGTTTAGAACTGTTGTCCCACCCAGTTTTCTAGTCAGTATAGTAATATGTTGTGGTCAACGTTGTCAAATGCATACAAAAAAAAAAGGAAATTAAAAGAATCTATGCATAAACAAACTCTATCTACAACTCTATATCTATCTAACACCCCTCCTCCCCCCACAATGAATATCGACCAATCACGTTCTTGCTTGATTGACCAGCGTTGCAGTCGGGAAGAAAAGCAATGTGGAGCGGCAACTCACCGCTTCATAAGGAGTTTGACCTTTCCTTCTGGCATAATCTACACAACACATCAGCCCCATTGAACAGCCTATTCATGCCAGCCTATACAACACATGAGGGGCAGAGTTTTACTCTGTGTGTGTTGTATATATATTTCTTGCACTTGACGTACACATACGAAAAATCAGGCATATCTGGCCTCAAAACGATGTAGAGAAACTAGTCCATGCATTTGTTACTTCAAGGCTGGATTATTGTAACTCCTTATTATCAGGATGTACCAATAAGTCAGTCAAGTGGCTTCAGCTGATTCAAAATGCTGCAGCTCGTGTACTAACCAGAATTAGGAAAAGGGACCACATTACTCCTGTTCTGGCTGCCTTACACTGGCTCCCTATAGAACACAGGATAGAATTTAAAATTCTTCTTCTCGCCTACAAAGCCCTTAATGGGCAGGCGCCATCTTACCTTAAAGAACTCATTATACCCTACTGTCCTACTAGGGCATTGCGTTCCAAGAATGCAGGGTTGTTGGTTGTTCCTAGAGTCTCTAAAAGTACAATGGGAGCCAGAGCCTTTTCTTATCAAGCTCCACATTTGTGGAATCAGCTTCCAGTTTGTGTTCGGGCGGTAGACACCCTATCCGTTTTTAAGAGTGCGCTTAAGACCTTCCTTTTTGATAAAGCTTATAGTTAGGGCTGATTAGATTCAGCCCCTAGTTTTGCTGATATAGGCTTAGTTTGTCGGGGGACATCTTACTTCTTCCTTCTCTCTGTCTATACCTGTGTACTCTCATGTTCCGATTAACCCAGCTTCCCCAAATGTCTTTCTTTTTGGTGTCTATATACGCCGGGATCCGGAGTCATGGATGATCCTGCGGTCCTGTGTCCTGGATCGCGAGCCCTGGATCTTGAGTCGTGGCTGTGGTCCTGGATCATAGGTCCTGGATGGATATCCTCGTGGATTCATTTTCCTATTATACACACATGCATTTCCAAACATGTGGACTACCTATGTTGCAAATGTATTATCTTTTCAATTTACACACGGCATCTATTGCACGTCTGTCCGTCCTGGGAGAGGGATCCCTCCTCTGTTGCTCTCCCTGAGGTTTCTCCCATTTTCCCCTTTAAACTGTGGGTTTTCTTCGGAAGTTTTTCCTTGTATGATGTGAGGGTCTAGGGACAGAGGGTGTCGTATTGTCATACTGATATTTTTGTACAAATTGTGAAGTCCACTGAGACAAATGTAACATTTGTGATATTGGGCTATATAAATAAACATTGATTGATTGACATACGCATGACATAATTTCCACTCGGGACAGGGGGGACATGTCCCCCCCACTTTTCTAAATCCTGTTTGTGTCCCCCCCACTTTACAAATATGTTTATTATTATTTTTGAATGCAAGCCACCATCGCCACGAGGAGCACACAGCCTCTATGAGCGAGCGAGACAGAGAGAGACAGAGAGCGAGCTAGAGCGCGCACCAGTTACGGGGATTTGTGTTGTTAGCATCTGGTGCTAGCTCAGAGCTTACAGATAATAGAAGCTGTTTTTACAACAAGGAGAGGGAGAGCTCTCTCCTGTCCGACTGATAAGCTGATAACTACAGCTCAGTGAGGTAAAGGACTCTGAGTGTTTGGATAGTTAACTTTAGTTTAAGTTATCTCAGTGGTTCTCAAATTCTTTGATCATCTAGGTCAGGGGTGGCCAACCCGCGGCTCTCGAGCCGCATGCGGCTCTTTGCCTAGTTTCATGCGGCTCTTCAGTTCATATCGAATTTTATATGTGTGAGTTTGGGGGAGAGACACTGACTCCTGAATAGTGTTGCACGGTGTACCGATACTTGAAAGGTACCGCGATACCCTGCCGTTAAAAACGTTACGATTCCTCCGTTTCATTAGTATCGGTACTTTAAGAATAACGGGGAAAAGTACTCCGGTGAGAAAGCGCCGTTTTAATAAGAGCCGTGTGTGTTCAGCGCTCTGCTTCCACTCCCTGCACTGCAGCCGTGCCTGCAGTCCCTCCCCTCTCAAGCACGCTCTAAGTCCCTCCCCTCTCAAGCACACTCTAAGTCCCTCCCCTCTCAAGCACGCTCTAAGTGCCTCCCCTCTCTCGTGCACGCGCTAGCTGCCAGAGCATGTGAGAAAACGAGAAGCATGGCTGCAAGTGGGAGTGCAACTGCCGCTGCGCCTCGGCTTGTTGACAAAAAAGACGCCAGAAGCGAAATTTGGAAGTATTTTAGCTATATCTCTGACAGTGAGGGCAAGCCTACGGACACCATGAGGCCTGTCTGTAAGACATTTATTAATTTTATTTAATACGAATTATTGTCATTTATTGTATTTATTGTTCTCATTGTTTAAAAGTGTGTGTTATGGTTCTGGTGTGAAATAAAGCACAATAATTACATTTAAGACCGTTTCCCTTTTTTAAAGAAAATAATCGGAATCGCAATTCTTGACTTGGTATCAAAACCAAAATGTTGGTATCGTGACAACACTAGCTACTCCTGACAGTTAAACCTGATATTTAGTAGGTCTGTTAAGTATTGAATGCTGATAATTCTGACGTAATTTGGCCGGTCAAAGTTGTTTGGGCTCGGATAAAATCGCTCCGTTACTTTCGTCCCGTGTTATGTATGTTGTGTATGTGTGGTGTCAGTATGAGAGGATGACAGCGCGTATAATTTGTATGTGGCCCAAGAGCCAATCACAATAATACCTGCGATGCAGTGAACCAATCACCTTTGAGGGGGGGAAAACCTATCGTTGATTAAACATTATCCAGTGTTTCCCCTACCATTGTCTTGGAGGGGCGCTGCGCCCCGCCAACGGAGCCCCGCGCACCCCCTGAAATTCAAGGTGTTTAAAAAAAAAATATATATAATTAAAAAAAAATATATATATATAGCACCAAATTGCAAATAATCTATAACTACTGTCACTTTTCACATTGAACATGTGCTCTTTTATTAAATAAACTAAACGCTTTCATTTTAAGTTGTGAGTTTAGTGTTTTTGACCCTAAGAAACACTGATGCATTAATCAATAATCCACAGCTCCTCTCTCTGCTCCAGAGGATTTAAAAAAGATATATCCCAATGCCACAAAAATGCATCAGTGACGTGGTTGAAATCTTGTCTCCAGTAAACAAAAAACTGAAACAAGCGGTATCAGTGACTGTGTGTTTGTTGTGGCTCTTTGAAGTAACATAGAAAAAATGTGGCTCTTAACCTCTGACTGGTTGGCCACCCCTGATCTAGGTAAACAAATATTTCCAATGCACACCTTTATCCATACCTGCCAACCCTACCGATTTGGGCGGTAGTCTACCGCTTTTGACATGTTTCTACCGCCTACCGATTTAGCTGGCTTTCCCTAGTTCTTCCCAAATCATAAAAAATGTAAATGAAACTCCAGACACTGGACTCGACTTTTAGAGTAAACCGATTGCAGCGTGTCTGTGATCCCATCATACAAACAGTCCTCTGTGTTTCTGAAAGAGAAACAACGTGCAGAGGAAGGGCAGCGTTACCCCCGGGACTGCGGTCAAGCCAGCCTCCACTTCGGAAAACACAGTCAAGCCAGCCTGCCACAGTCCCCCGGGACTGATAATAACCAGTCATCACTCCCAAATGAGTTTAGGGAACAGAGACGAGGCATTTGAGTCCTGCAGGGTTTCCCCGTTAATATCAGTGTCTCGAAAACACATGTTGGCGACTGAAAGACATCCACAAACACACACAAAATATAATACAATTTTGAGATTTGGGGACATTTATCTCTCCCATTCTTTCACTTTTTCGGACATTTTCAACACCAAACATGTCGTTAATGTCTCCGTTTGGTGAACTACAGCAATCTGAAAGCTTGTACATTATTTAGATCACACTGCAAAAACATGCAGGAAATAACTTTTTTTTAATGCAGTATTTTCTGATTTATGGCGCAACACAAAGATATTTCGCTCTGTGCAAACCTTTGACTAATATGTCAACAACACGAAACAAGAATGGCTTTATCCAATGTTCACACAAGAGTTCTACATCCTGACACATCCTTCATCTACACTGTCTCAACTGAAAGAGGACCAGAAACACACAAAATATAATAAAATGTGGAGACTTTAGGATATTTATCTCCCATTCTTTTACTTTTGGACATTTTACAGACCAAACATGTCGTTGATGTCACTGTTTACCAAACTACCACTTCTTTCTGAAAAATGCATACAATGATGCAATATATGTTAAATATATGGTTTATACATGTAATTACTGGGGTTCCATTTCTTCTGATTACCTAGTTTGGGCGTACACATTTGCCACGCACAAACCTACCTCTTTTGGATTTGGAAAGGTTGGCATGTATGCTTTATCTATTTAATATAGTTGTAAAAAATAAAGTAAGAAATCATTCCAATGTGTACTATAGGACAGTAAAAAAATTAAAATAAAGTTTAAAAGGGGAGTGATTAGTAAAATATGCATAAATAAAAAAGAAAGAATGCTAACTAGGGAACATAAGATCAGAATAAACCAGTTTAAATGATTTGTTATTGGTTGTGATCATATTCTAAAGATTTTTGAATTATTGAAAAGTATACAGCTCCCTTTCATCTGAGTGTTGAGAGCTGTATCCATCAATTATCTTTGTGCTCATAGTGCACCAGATTGATGCATTTAACTTCAACATTTAAAGGGGACCTATCATGCAAAATTCACTTTTTGATGTCTTTTATACATAAATATGTGTCCCTGGTGCGTCAGGGAACTCACGCAGCATCAGAAAATAAAACCCTCTCTTTTCCTCCGTACCCAGATCTCTAAAAAACGGGGCTACAACGGAGCTGATCCAGATTTGCGGCGATTTGACGTTATATAGGCAATGCAGACCCACGGCCCAATCAGAAACGTTGCTATCAGAAACAATGGCCGACTGTTTTGGACGTAATATGGTCGGTGTTTACATTAGCATCGCTAACACTCAGAGCTAACCTGTACTGGAGAGAGCATGTGTGTGAAGAAGCAGGAAGTAAAAAGGAACTCACCTTGTGGTATAACCGGCAAGAGAGAAAGCCTTTGAGCTCCAAACTGTTTCAGAGAGAATCCTTGATAAGGCGTTTCATCACAGCAGTATCTGCCGGTAGAATCTCCCACATGAGCCGGCATCACCACCCCTCTTTTGTATACATTTTTTTTAAAGCTTTATACCCAAAATCAGCACTTTTGAAACAGGAAGTGAAATAGAGAGATATGGAGATATTTTTTGAAAGTAGCTCTCATCCTAAAAAAGGTTGGAGACCCCTAGTCTAGATTATTATTTTTTAAGAGCGGTTTAATGACTGCAGTTTTCAGGGCCTGTGGAAATATTTAAGAGATCCGAGGCCATGCAATGAAAAACATTTTTGAAAAAGCCTGTTGGAATAATATCAAGGCAGCAGGAGGAGGATTTCAGATGTTGTATAATGTCTTTGAGGTTTTTATCATTAATCAGATGGAATTGTGTAATGGTGTTTGAATTGATTTTAAGTGGACACAGGGACAACACATTTGCTGAGCCTGACACAGAGACAACACATTTGCTGTTCCTGATGCAGAGGCACTGACTGCTTGTCTGATTTTCTGAATTTTGTCAGTGAAAAAGGAGGCAAATTCATTGCAGGCCCTGGTGGATAGAAATTCAGAGGCTACTGACACTGGGGGGTTTGTTAGTCGACAGTAGGCACGTGCGTTGTTTTTGTTTTTGGCAATGATGTCAGAGAAGAAAGACTGTCGTGCATTTTTCAATTCCAAATTATAAAAAGCCAAGTCTCTCTTAAATAATTCAAAATGAACCTGCGTTCAGCTATTCGATTCTCTTTTTTCTGTCATGGCTAGTGTAGTACTCAAGACCGGTTAAAAAGTGGTCTCGAGACCACTTTTTAATGTCTTGAACTTGTCACTGCATTTGGTCTCGGTCTTGTCTCGGTCCTATAGGTCTCGAGATCTTATGTCAAGACCGGTCGAGAGTACAGCTGCCACACAGTTAAGCTCTAGCAGCTACTTCCCAGTTAAAGCCCAGAAGCAACACGCTCTTGACACAGGCAGCTTGAGGTTTTTTTTGCGACAGGGACACCTCAACAGTAGGGATGGGTACCGAGCCCCGGTATTAAACGGGCCCCAGGGCTGAATTATTGTAATGGCATCCAAGGTTTCCTTTTGCCACTATAGAGCGGGGTTGACGACACGCAATCCAAGACAATAAGCAGCCGAAGGTTTTCAGTCAAAAAATGTAATTTATTAACAAAAAAGTATTGACTTAAATAGTCTCAAAATAACAAATCTAAATCAATATTTCGGCGGTATGCTTTCCTATCTAAACTATACTTTGCAGTCCAATTTGCAACACTAATCTCTGTTTACAATTTGCGGTCGAAAAACTGTTCCGCTCCCCGTCTCATCAGGTCTCCGAGCACGCCGGCTGTCCTCAATTACCTCACTTAAATACACACCGGAAGGTACAAGGAAACAGATCATATTTACGATATAAAATTAACAATCATTTCCTCAAAACATATTCACCATGGCAATATAAATCATTTTCCATCATTAAATCATTTATCAAATTATGAATCGAAATAACAACGTTGTGGCTCTAACACACCGGCCCCTAATTGTTGACGCAGTAGCAAAACAATTAATACATTATAATAGAGCCAAAAAACAAGCAGTTACTCAAAATGTAACTGTCATCAATATACAATCATTGTCATAGTTCATAGTCCAATGTTTGTGTTTGGTGTGTTTGCATGAGTTCAAGAGGAAAAGGGGGGGGGCATGTGTGTGTGTGATACTGGGTGTCAGAGGTTACTAGCACATGACACCTTGTGTTCAATCAACTGCTTCCAGAAGCAGACAGAGCTTGTCAATTGGTCGCTGTAAGGTGCTACTCTTGGTTTTCACCAAGACACTTCGGACAAGCCCTTTGGACCCTGACAGTGTCTTTATCACCCGGCCCAGTTGCCAGGAATTTCTTGGTGCAGTGTTATCCACGATGACGACGAGATCATTGGGGCGAAGGTTCCGTTTGGGGTTGTGCCATTTGACTCGCTGTTGCATGATTGGGAGATATTCTCTTATCCATCTCCTCCAGAAGAGATCTGCGAGGTATTGTGCCTGTCTCCATCTCCTCCGTGAGTACAACTCCTCCTTGTGAAAGAGTCCAGGTGGCATAATCGGTTTTGTCTTTAGCAGAAGGAGATGATTTGGCGTGAGGGGTTCAAGATCGTTTGGGTCACTTGAAACTGTAGTCAATGGTCTGTCATTCATGATGCTCTCAACTTCGCACAAAGCTGTCTGTAGAGTCTCATCATCCAATCTCTGTTCTTTTAGAACGGAACACAGAATCTTTTTTACAGGTCTGATGAACCTCTCCCAAACTCCACCATGGTGGGCTCCATATGGCGGATTAAAAGTCCATTTACTCCGTCCCCGAGTAATGCATTTTGAATCATGTGTTGATTCAGGTCTTTAAGAGCAGCTCTTAGCTCTTTCTGTGCTCCCACAAAGTTTGTGCCGTTGTCGGTCCTGATGCTTGTCACCTGCCCTCTGCAACATATGAATCTGCACAAAGCATTGATGCAGGAGTCAGTGTCCAATGAGCTCGGAACTTCCAGATGTATGGCACGACTCACAAGGCAGGTGAAGATCACTCCCCAACATTTTACATTTGCTCTGCCTCGTTTAACCTCCAGGGGTCCAAAGAAGTCGATACCAACATGAGTAAAGGGTGGTAGATCTGGAGACACCCGATCCTCTGGGAGGTCAGCCATTTTCTGCTCTCCAACTGTGGCTAGCATTCTTCGGCAGGAAACACAGGCTCTGATTAGCACGAGGCAACCAGAATCTTTGATTTAGTCTTGAGAGCATGTGGCTTCTCCCCGAGTGTCCAATCTGCTGATGGATGTGGCCCAGGATCAGTTTGGATACAGTAGAGTCTCTGGGCAGGATAATGGGGTTCTTCAGATCCATTGGCATTGCTGATTTGCTTATTCGTCCTCCCACTCTTAGCATGCCTTCAACTAAGATTGGGTCCAGCTTCCTGATAGAGCTGCTTGCTCTTACTTGCCTTCCCTTCTCCAAAAGTGCAAGTTCCTGAGAGAAGTGACGTCTTTGCTCAGAGTGAATTATTGACCTTTCAGCTTCTCTAATGTCCTCCACAGACAGATGTTGTGATCCAAATGTCAACTTTAGCTTGTTCATTTTGTCCTTTAAGGATTTCAAAAGAGTCCCATCTGGGGCAAGGTCAGCTTTTGCAGATTTCCTTCTTTGATTTAGCAGAAGAAGAATTCCCCTTAATTTAAGTATCCAAGCAACCCCTCTCTGCAGTCTGCTCCATGATGAGTAATACTCAAACAGTTTGCTGGTTGCGTTGGTTTCGTGGACACTCAAACTGTTAACTGCTACGTCCTTTCTAACCTCTGTGTCCTCTGATGGAATAAGGCCCAGGTTCTTAGGTGTTTTTGGCCATGGCTCCTTTTCCTTTTCCAGATACTTAGGTCCTGTTATCCACCTTGATGTCTTTAGAAAGTCTTCTACATGCAGCCCACGGGACGCGTCGTCGGCAGGGTTGTCTATGGAGCTCACATGCCTCCACTGCTTCTCCTGAGACAGGTCCTTTTTTCGAAAAGGCAAGGGTAGGTGATAGTGTCCATCCTTGAGTTCTACTGAGCTTGATGCTATCTCCATGAACCTTTTGTCTTCACCTGACATTTCCTTCTTTTCTTCATCATCTTTTTCCGAGAAGTCCTGATTGTATTGTGTGATGAGGAGATCATTCAGGTTGGCTACTGATATTCTGTTGACCATTGTGACCACAGGTCCGGATTCCACAGCAGTACAAGCGTTGAGTGGTCCATTTACCACCCATCCAAACACTGTCCTGACTGCATATGGTCCATTTCCTTGACTTCTTATTATGTCCCAAGGTTCCATTGCCTTAGGAACATCAACTCCTATTAGAAGCTCTATGTCAGCATCAATTTCTTTCAGCTGTATGTCACTTAGATAAGGCCATCTTTCCAGATCCTTTTGGGTAGGTACATTTTCTTTTGAGACAGGAATCTTACTCTGTGTGTATACCTGAGGTAGGTCAAGGTAAGTACTGCCATCTAAATGTCCTATCTCCAATCCTTTGAGTTTGTAACTCTTTACAAGTCGTTCCTGACCCATTGTTCGTAGAACGACTGTCGTTTTTCGTGCTTTGGGATTCAGCTGTCTCATTAGATTCTCTGTGCCGAATGACGCTGAACTGCCGGGATCAAGAAAAGCATAGGTTGAGATAAACTTATCTCCTTTGTGAACCTTGACTCGAACAGGCACTATGGCTAGGGCACAATCCCTATCGGCCCCAGTAGCTTCACCAGCCGAGACAAGTGCACTGTTGACCCAAGCTCCTTTTGTTTCAGTAGGGGGAGGCTTTTGTAGAAGTGGACTGTCAATGTGAAGTATTGTTGGGTGACTCTTTTGACACTTTTGACATGTCAGCCTTTTCCTACAGTTCCTGCTATGACCCCTCATCAAACATCCAAAACAATAACCATTAATCTTCAAAAAGTCAACCTTTTCCTTGTGTGGATGACGTTTGAACTGATGGCAATCAGTCAGCACGTGCTTGCCTTTACAAAAGTAGCAAAAAGAGGCAGGACTGCCCCCTTGTGGCTGTTTGAAGGTGCCACGCTGCTCTGTGTTTGACGGTGCAGCGCTGCTCTCCTGATCACATGCTGCTGCGATGATGGTGGCGAAGCTGCTGCCTCTACTTTTAGGTGTTCTGTGGCTCATGGGTTGGCTCCTAGTGGCCATCCTTGGGCTAGAGATGTGGCGATCCTGTATATCCCCAAACAATGGGTCCAGGAGTATTTAAGCTTGTTTTTCCATAAGCTCCACAAGGTCACGAAATCTAGCTCTCTCCTTTGTTCTCTGTAATACATGATAAAAAGGGGTTCACATAACTTTTTTGCCCTGGTTCTCAAAGGAGCACCTGGAGATGTTGCTTGGTGCTCATCCTTAACATGAAATAAACCGTAACTTTTGAGGGGGTCTTGACTTTATTTGCCAGACACACGGCACTGAACACACGTGCAGAGGTGAACACAGAACACACATGCAGAGGTGAACACAGAACACACATGCAGAGGTGAACACTGAACACACATGCAGAGGTGAACACAAGACAACATTAGCACAACCAGTAATCCTACAAGCTGTCATCACTACCCTCCTGACTGTTCTCCTCACTGTCTTCCTCTCTGTCAGACATGGTAGCTGATGATGTAGGCCTACTACTTTCTCTCTGGTTGAGTCTGCGATTAGCTGCTTGCATCCACAAGTCAACAGCTGGTTTTGGGTCGAAAGTCTCTGTTGTCATCTTAGACAAGTGGATGTAATCAAATAAGTATGTGAACATAACCAATAACCTACCATAGCCAATAACAAATGAATGTAACTTATTTTATTTGTGTTGTTCATTCATATCTTATTTTACCTTAACATTTATTTATTTATGCATTTTTTTGTATCTCTCCAGTTTTAAAGGATATGTTTGGTTACTGTCCTATAGTATACATTGGAATGATTTTAAACCTGTTTATCCCAATAATTATAAAGGAGTGTCTTGGAAATATGTGTTTACATAAATTGTGACCAAACCGTTTGAACTTAGACTAAAGTTAACTATCTAAACACTCAGAGTCCTTACCTCACTGAGCTGTAGTATCAACCTCTCAGTCTGACTGGAGAGGACTCTCCCTCCACATCATTGTAGAAACATCTTCTTCTTATATCCGTTAGAGCAGCTAGCACCAGATTCTAATAACAACAGCGCCGGTACCGGGTGGTGCGCCCTTCTCTCTCTCCCTCGCTCACTCGCATTTTGGCTGTGAGCTGCGGGCGCCAGATAAGCCAACATCCCCCATTTTCATTACAGCGCCCATCGTACAGGGCAAATGAAACGTGTAACCGGGGTGAAAATTGTGTTACATTTACTTAATTATGAATATTGTTACATCAAGGCCAAAAATTAGGATGAGCACCTACGGTCAAAAATGTTTTTTTCCCTCCCATGTTTCATATCGGCCCTGAGTTCATATCATAGGTTCATATGCACATATATATATCTATAGATATAGATATAGATATAGATATAGATATATGCAGTTTGCTTTTCGAACTGGGACATGAAAAACAGCGCAGAAGTAACGGGGCAGAAACCCTCCTTTTTACGCAGCGGTCCAGACATAGACATCAAACGGCAACACATATTCAGTTGCCAGTTACTTTGGCATTAGGGCAGGGATATCTAGATACTTTCCAAGGTTTGACATCATGAATTGTGCTACTTTTAAAGCAAGGAGCGATGTTTTCAAATCTGTAATCAAAAACGCAAGCAGTTCCTACCGTTGGCTTTTCAAACTGACAAGAGACGCTCTAACTGTTTTTCAAATGTAACAGTTTAAAAAGCAAGCTGTCTGATTGTCTTTAGTTTTCCGCTGTCGTGTGATAGCAACATGGAGGATTTTAACATTCATTTGAATATATTTGGAGAGCACAGTAATTTGGAGGAATGGTTAGTGGCTGATGAGTCCCCAGTGAAGAAAAGAAAAAGACAAGAGGGACAAGAAAACAGAAGAGAAGTAACGGGCAGAAACCCTCCTTTTTACGCAGCGGTCCAGACATAGACATCAAACGGCGACACATATTCAGTGTGCAGTTCCTTTGGCATTAGGGCAGGGATATCTAGATACTTTCCAAGATTTGACATCATGAATTGTGCTGCTTTTAAAGCAAGCAGCGATGTTTTCAAATCTGTAATCAAAAAGCTCCTCAAAAACGCTATCGAAGCAGTTCCTGCCGTTGCTACGTTAGTTCAAACAGTAACAACGGACTATTTTTCTTATTTTTCTCAATTTAAATCAATACAACTATTTTTTAAATCAATAAAATAATTTTATAAATCCATAAAAGCATTTCAATTAATATTGGGATTCATAACGTTACTTTGTTGAGAATGTGGCCATGTAATAAGCGGGATAATGTGCAGCGACTTGGTCATTATGGGGAAAAGAACACCTTCATGCCGATCTAGATCCCTCCGCTTCGCGTCGGGCTCCTGATCAGCCTGTCGGTGTTCTTTTCCCCATAATGACCGCGTTGCTGCACATTATCCCTTACGTATAACAGTGTCCAGGTTATCATGGGTTTCATTGCGTTGGGTGGAGCTTTGCATTGTGGGCATTTTTGAAAGGTCTAAACTGTATTGTGGGTTGCTGAGGGCTGCGAAGATTAATGACAGTCCTCTGAAGTGGTGTTTCAGGCACTGCACCCAATGGCATGAACTCCATGGCTGAGATTTCAGGATCCAAAGTGTCTGTGCTTTTTTCTTTGCTTTCCTCCAGATAAGCATTCATTCCATCTTGAATTTGATCATCCATTTTTTCCTCCACGTCAATGCTTTGCAGAACCTTTATTTTAGCAGCAGATGCTGCGATTTCTGTGTCCAGTTCCATTTGTTCCAGTTGTAATAGCAGTGCATGTTTGCCCTTTAATCCAGCTGCTCTGGCTAGCAGGGCAGCCTTTTCAGCAGACACTCTTCTACATGCTGAGGAGACTGAAGAGGTTTTTGAGCTCCTTGACTTGTGTGAAACATTAGACATGCTATCATGGGGATGAATCTTTGATTGTGCAATTTTTTCTCTTTTCCACACATCCACATCTTTCATACAATACTCAAAATGTGTCATTTTTGGCTCAAACCAGTCCACATGATCCTCCTCTCTCTCTTCCTCTGATAAAAGCTGCTGTACGGATCCATGAACACTGCACAAGTCATTTATATTTTGTTTGAACATCTCCAAAGCTTCATTCACATGTTCCACATTCCCACCCTCCACAAGCAAGGCCTTCATTTCGTTCATTTTCCTTGTGCATGCTCCTAATTTCCCACTGCGGGAGGCTTTGAGTGATTTTAACAATGTTTCTGCGTTAGCAGAAGTCTTGGGATCGTCCGACATTATTTATTCGTTTGTTTTTTAGGCCGTGCGTAAAAGACGTTGCGCTCCTTTAATGAGTCTCACAGAGCACGCCTGGCTTCCTTTGTTGCACAAACAAATCCAATCACATTCCTTTCACAGACGATCCACAGGTATTTACAATCCTCCTCCAATGTGAGCATCGCCGTTATGATTTCCTTTTAGACTTTAACACGTCCGACATTCCAATCAATGCTACACGGATTTATTCCCTTTATTTACTCACGGCCGGCCCAGTCTGTCCGCTCCGGCCTGTCCCCCTTTCCCGGGGATCCAAACGGTGTGTGTCTCTTCCTTACGGAGTTTTTCGACTTGATGTAATGGCATCCAAGGTTTCCTTTTGCCACTATAGAGCGGGGTTGACGACACGCAATCCAAGACAATAATCGGCCGAAGGTTTTCAGTCAAAAAATGTAATTTATTAACAAAAAAGTATTGACTTAAATAGTCTCAAAATAACAAATCTAAATCAATATTTCGGCGGTATGCTTTCCTATCTAAACTATACTTTGCAGTCCAATTTGCAACACTAATCTCTGTTTACAATTTGCGGTCGAAAAACTGTTCCGCTCCCCGTCTCATCAGGTCTCCGAGCACGCCGGCTGTCCTCAATTACCTCACTTAAATACACACCGGAAGGTACAAGGAAACAGATCATATTTACGATATAAAATTAACAATCATTTCCTCAAAACATATTCACCATGGCAATATAAATCATTTTCCATCATTAAATCATTTATCAAATTATGAATCGAAATAACAACGTTGTGGCTCTAACAATTATTAAAGACCGTGGTACCGTTAAGCTCCAACGTTATCTGCCTTTTTATCAGTACTGGAGACATGTAAAAAATATATGTCATATGTATTATTGCTACACAAACATTATATTGCAGTTTTAGTGTCGCCAACTAATACGCAAAAAGACTGCAAAATGCGTGTATGATTATTTGAGTATTTCGATCTCTCCAATCCAGACGAGAGATCTCTCTCTCCCGTCTGTGTGGCGAGGGGGCGGGGCTGGTCACAACACACATCACACACATCACACACAACACACACACACACACACACACACACACACACACACACACACACACACACACACACACACACACACACACACACACACACACACACACACACACACACACACACACACACACACACACACACACACACACACACACAACACACACACACACACACACACACACACACACACACACACACTACACACACACACCACACAACACACCACACACACACACACACACACACACACACACACACACACACACACACACACACACACACACACACACACACACACACACACACACACACACACACACACACACACACACACACACACACACACACACACACACACACACACACACACACACACACACACACACACGAGATGGCGGAGAGAACTAAGCGCTCCGAGGTGCGGTTAAACTTTACCCGTCTCGATGTGGATAATGCTCGTTACCAAAAGTGCAATAAGAGTTTATCATGTGAGGGCGGTAACACGAGCAGTTTGTCTAAACATTTATCAAAAGTGCTCCACATTCAGACGGAGGAATGCACCGGGTTCGACTGTCTTTCTAGTAGCTCTGTAGCCCCATCCTGCAATACATATGCTGCAGCTGCCCAGCTGCTCAGTTTGTAAAAGTAAATAAATAGTATTTTCATTTCAATAATGTAGATACTTTCTATACCTTGCTTCATAAACAATACTGACATCCCTGTGCTACTCTGAGTCTGGGGGTCCGGGGATGTGAGGACAGCGCGAGGACACAGACAGGGAGGTTGCTTTACTTCATAAAGGAAATGGTGGTCAATATTAACAACATAGGAGTTAAAACGCTTAATAACCTTCATTACGTGTTAGAGAAAGAACATAAGAAAGGTTGACAAAGATGAGGCTGTTAAACGGGCAGCGGATCCGCTGTGTGTATAAAGAGAGAGAGAGAGAGATGCTGAGCTGCACCGTGCAGCGATCAGCTGATACAGAGCATAGAGAGAGAGAGCTGCGGTCCGCGGGGATCGGCCTCGCCTCCTGTCCTCACAACTCTTATTAATCCCGATACCGGACAATTGTTATTTGTTCCTACTTGGAACCGAGTTTTGCTTCCCAACCATAGACTGTGCTACACTTCCCGCCCCACCCCGTATAACTGTACAGAAAGCGGCGAGATGCATTTCCTTAGGAATCGACAAGCAGAACCGAAACTAACATTTCTAAACGAACAATGGCGGACACGTACAATTTGCGAATGAGTTCTGCCTCCTAAACCACCAAGTGTGCTAATCCAGAACAGATACGCTCCGCTGACCGAGAACCGGAGATCTGATGACCTGGATAACCTGTCCTCTTCACACAGCAGGGTAAGGACCAATAGCTACTCCAAAAGTAAAAGGCTAGAGGGAAAGCTAATGACTGGGCCTGAAACTCTGATTGTGCGTGACTCTGCTGTAAGAGATGTAAAAGGTCTGTGTAGTAAGAACAACACCAAAGTACTCTGTTTTCCCAAGGATGTGGTCTCTGACCTGGCTGAGAAGATATTGGGGCTGAACATCCGACTGTGAAGAATGTGGTACTGCACATTGGAACAAATGATGTTGTGAAACAACAGTCAGAAGTGCTGAAAGAAGACTTTAAATGTCTGTTGGAAACTGCCAGCTCTCTAAATGCAGAGGTGTTCATCAGTGGCCCTCTACCGCCAGTCAAAAGAGGAGTGGAGAGATTCAGCAGATTGTTTGCACTGAATACCTGGCTTTCAACGGCCTGTACTGACCATTCTGTTCATTTTATTGACAATGTTAACTTTTTCTGGGACCGCAGACATCTTTTCAAGGCAAATGGAGTTTGCCTGAACAAGTCAGGAGTGAAATTGTTTATCCCTAACATATTCAACTGCCTGCGTCATCAATCTGTTCCCTCTGCCAAGGACAAGCGGCAAGAGGAATCAAAACAGGAGAAAGACACAACACATCACGCAGAAAACCCTGAAGAATTATCACTGCACCCGCCTGAGGAATGTTCTGATTATGGGAGACCTATGAGACAAATGGAGGAGTCTCCACTGCCCGTCACCCCCCCACCCCCCCCCCCCCTGTCAACGCCTTTGAGGATACTCCGTTCACCCTTTCACCCTCGCCCACCCTCCTGGAGATCGATGAACACACAAAGGAGATACAGAGGGTTGGCACCGATTCCTTCCTGGAGTTCAAAGACCAAACGAAGGCGATACGCAGGGCTGGCACCATGTCCTTTACCCCCGCTCCTCAACGACGCCCACCAAAATCACCGCGGAGACGCGCACCATCTCCCCCGTCCTCATCACCGCGCCTACGTCAACCACCTCCCCCCCCTGGCAGCATGTCCTCTACCCCCGCACCACCTCGACCACCTCCCCTCCCTTCGAGGGGGCATCTGCATTCTCCGAAGCATGATAAGGATGTGTGTGTACAAAACACAACAAACTCTTACTGATATGTGATGGGTCCAGGCTCAAGGGCGTATGGCACTCTCAACTCTTTCCAAGACATGTCGGGGCCCTGCCTGCCAGTAGCTTTGCCGATATCTGTGTTGATAGGTAATAGATTAAGAGCGGTGAATCATAGAAACAGGAAGCGCTCAAACGTTTGTGTGAGTGTATCTAATTTAGCAGTGATTCCATGTCAGCCACAGCTTGTTACAAAAAACATGACTGATAGTGTGTTTAACAAACTTAAACTAGCTTTATTAAATGTCAGGTCTTTGGCAGGAAAAACATTTTTAATCAATGATTTTATCACTGAGCACAATCTCGATTTTATGTTTTTAACAGAAACTTGGATTGAACAAAATAACAGTGCAGCTGTTCTTATCGAATCAACCCCTCCCAACTTTAGTTTTATGAGTCAGGAAAGAATGCATAAGAAAGGGGGTGGAGTTGCTATTCTGTTCAATGATTCCCTTCAATGCAGGAAGACATCGTATGGAAACTTTGATTCTTTTGAATATGTGGCCCTTCAGCTGAAATGCTCCTCTCGAGCTCTGTTCCTAAATATCTATAGACCACCCAAATACTGTGCAAGCTTTTTTGATGACTTTACTGAACTGCTGTCTATAGTGTGTATTGACTTTGACCGTCTAGTCATTGTTGGTGATTTTAACATCCATGTTGACAACCCCCAGGACAGAGGGGCTAATGAACTGTTGTGTGTTCTTGATAGCTATGGACTGACTCAGCATGTGACGGAGCCCACGCACAATAAGGGGCACACTCTGGACTTAATTATCTCAAAGGGTCTGAATATCTCTAAGGTTGTGGTGACTGATGTTGCACTCTCTGACCATTCCTGTGTTTTCTTTGAGAGCTCTATTTCTGTTCACAAAAATGTTCAAAAAGAGGTAACCACAAAGCGATGTTTAACTGAAAATACTAGGGAAATGTTTACTCAGAATTTCTCTTCCACACTTGCCCCTGCCAACATCTCAGTAAATGAGCTAGTAGATCATTTTAATTCAAAAATTAAAAATGTTATAGATGCCATTGCTCCAACTAGGTTAAAGGAAGTGTCTGGCAAGAAAATATCTCCATGGAGAAAGGCCATGACCGTGAAAACAGAAAAAAGAGAATGTCGAAAAGCTGAACGCAGGTGGCGAAAAAACAAATCTCCAGGTTCACTTTGAAATCTATAAAGAGAGACTTGGCCTTTATCATTTGGAATTGAAAAACGCACGACAATCGTTCTTCTCTGACATCATTACCAAAAACAAAAACAACGCACGTGCCTTGTTTGCTACCGTCGACAGACTAACTAACCCCCCAGTGTCAGTAGCCTCTGAATTTCTATCCACCAGGGCGTGCAATGATTTTGCCTCCTTTTTCACTGACAAAATTCAGAAAATCAGACAAGCAGTCAGTGCCTCTGCATCAGGAACAGCAAATGTGTTGTCCCTATCTCCACTTAACATCAATTCAGACATCATGACACAATTCCATCAGATTAATGATAAAAACCTAGAGGACATTATTCAACTTCTGAAATCCTCCTCCTGCTGCCTTGATATTATTCCAACATGATTTTTCAAAGATGTTTTGCCTTGCATGGCCTCAGATCTACTTCATATAGTAAACACATCTCTTCACTCAGGTATTTTTCCACAGGCCCTGAAAACTGCAGTCATTAAACCGCTCTTAAAAAAGAATAATCTAGATGCTTCAGTAATGAACAATTACAGGCCCATATCAAACCTGCCATTTCTAGGTAAAATCATTGAAAAAGTTGTTTTTCAACAGTTGAGTAATTTCTTGCATTTAAATAACTGTTTCGATGTGTTCCAGTCAGGCTTTCGTCCAAACCACAGCACTGAGACTGCTCTTGTAAAGGTCTTCAATGACATCCACTTAAACACAGACAGTGGCAGAACTTCAGTGTTAGTATTATTAGATCTCAGTGCTGGGTTTGACACTGTTGACCACAGCATATTACTAGACCGACTGGAAAACTGGGTGGGACTTTCGGAAACAGTTCTAAATTGGTTTGAATCCTACTTAAAGGACAGAAACAACTTTGTTTCTATAGGTAAATACACATCTGAGTTGACAAATATGACATGTGGGGTTCCTCAAGGCTCCATCTTGGAGCCTCTTCTCTTTAACATCTACATGCTACCACTGGCTCAGATAATGAAAAACAACAAAATAAGTTACCATAGCTATGCAGATGACACACAAATGTACGTAACAATTTCACCAGGAGACTATGCTCCAATTCAAACACTGAGTAAGTGCATTGAACAAATCAATGACTGGATGTGTCAGAACTTTCTCCAATTAAACAAAGATAAAACTGAGGTAATGGTTTTTGGAGAAAAGTCAGAACGTATAAAAGTGAGCGCTGAGCTTCGGTCTGCAATGTTCAAAACAACAGATAAAGCCAGAAATCTAGGTGTAGTCATGGACTCTGACCTGAGTTTCAACAGTCACATTAAAACTGTTACTAAATCAGCCTACTATCACCTAAAGAATATATCTAGGATTAAAAGACTAATGTCACAGCAGGATTTGGAAAAACTTGTCCATGCTTTTATCTTCAGTAGACTCGACTACTGTAATGGTGTCTTCACAGGTCTCACTAAAAAATCTATTAGGAAGCTGCAGCTGATTCAGAACGCTGCTGCTCGAGTCCTCACTAACACTAACAAAGTGGATCACATCACTCCAGTTCTGAAGTCTTTACACTGGCTTCCTGTGTGTCAAAGAATAGATTTCAAAATACTACTGCTGGTTTATAAAGCACTGAATGGTTTAGGCCCAAAATACATTTCTGACCTCCTGCTAAATTATGAACCATCCAGATCTCTCAGGTCTTCAGGGACGGGTCAGCTTTCTGTCCCCAGAGTCAGAACTAAACATGGTAAAGCAGCGTTCAGTTATTATGCTCCAAATATCTGGAACAAACTCCCAGAAACCTGCAGGTCCGCTACAACTCTGACTACTTTTAAATCCAGGCTGAAGACTTTTCTTTTTGTCGCTGCTTTTAATTGAACTATTCATATCTTAGACTGCACTGTAACTTTTATCCATGTATTTTTTCTTTTAATGTTTATTTTATTAGATTTTAAATGCCATTTTCTTAATCTCTTTCATTTTTTGTAAAGCACTTTGAATTGCCTTGTGTTGAAAAGTGCTATATAAATAAACTTGCCTTGCCTTGCCTTTTGTAAACTGAATGTATCAATAATTTGTCAATAAATAAGGGCGAAAAACGTCACTTGTCCGCCGGACAAGTTAATTGAAAGATCTACTTGTCCGATATTGTAAATAACACGTCCCGGACGGTGGGACGTGTACTTTTTCGCACACTGGAGGTGAAATATTATTTATTTAATTTAAATAAAAAGCAATGTTAGTTTTGTTCACAATTTGTTTGTTTAGTTTTTTTATTTTTTCTCTCCAAAAGGACAAATAAGAGTACCGTTAAAAGACAGGACCGATAAGCGGTATCGATAAAAGTAGTAGTACCGTTAAAGCCTTAACGATATCCATCCCTACTCAACAGTGACATATTTGAGCTAAAATGAAATGCATAGTGCTATATAAGACAAATTATACATGGGAGTTTGCCACAACGGGAGTAGTAGGTTTGTTTGAATGGGTGTGCAACAGCAGTGTGTATATGTGTCCTGCCTGAGCTGGTTGTTGTATTGGTATATTGGTGTATGTGAATTGAGTTTCACTGGATATGGTATGCTTTAACTGCTCTTTCTCCTGTCCTACCTTGGCTGGTCAGGGTGTTGTAGCCGATGATGGAGATTCCGAGGCTTTGGCCGTCATTCTTGGTTAGGGGAACCTCATGGATTTCATACCCCTCCAGGTTAGGCTGTAACACAAACATAGAGTCCATATACAGTATATATTTGGGATTGTACTGTCTCCTAAGACAGCAGCAATCAGATCACAAACAAAATAAAATCTGCTTTTGTGTCTTTGTCCAGCACAAAGTTCTCCTCTGAAATAATTGTACAACTTCAAACTTAACTTAACTGAAATTGTTCCTACGTGATGGTTCTTTGGACTGCTCACCGTCTTGCTGAGCCGGCGTTGGGGGGGTATGCCAGGGGGGCGTGGGGGTAAGGAGGAGACCGGGGCCGAGGCAGGAGGGGGTGGAGGAGGCGAGGCTGTTGACTTTTGACCCTGTGGATCCCTGGAGATGAGCAACGTCACATGACTCCCACAGCCCTGCAGCACGTTGACGACCTGGTCGCTTGTGAGGCCGCTAGTGGGCGTCGCCCCGATGCGCAGGATGTGGTCACCTGTGCGGAGACGCCCATCCTGATTGGAGGAGAATGAGGCATTAGAGCCAATCAAAAAGAAACACCGGATTGGGTTTCTCATACCTTTATTTTAAAGATTCTGAAGATTCAAAGGCTTTTTTAGTCATATGCACAATAGTGACAGTAGAGTTCTGGCCCATACTCCTCCAACAATGCAACATAGGGCAACAAATAACTAAATTCAAAAACAATGTAAAATAAATATGACAGTGTAAGAGAATGTTGCAAGTGACCAATGTGCAAGTTAGTGCAGAAAAACATAAACTACATACATGCAACATAGAATAAGATTAAGAAAATATAACAGAAAATAACAGAATACAATCTAATAAAAACAATACTGTAGAGTGGAATACAACTGTACACACATGGCTATTATTTTCCTATCATCATTTGAATTTTAAAACAGTCATTTAAAAACATTCCTTCTATAGTTCAGTGTACAAACTAAAATGTGATGTGAGCTTCAACAATTAAATAATAAATAATACAATAAGAGAGCAAACATTAAAACAAAAAGCAGAGGGTAAGGCTAAATGGAATGGAAAAGGAAGATCAGGTAGAAAAGCCAAAGCAGAGTGGAAATGATCTGATCAAATGACGGTATTCAGTGAAAACAAAAAAACTGATAAATATAAGTAAGTATAAAACAATTATTAGGAAATAACAAGGACAGGGAAAAGAGGAAAGAAGATGATTACAAATTAAGTGCAAATCAATTTTTATTTGAACAGACTAGAGAATGCAATTCACAGGCAGTTTGTTGAACAGCCGAGTGATTCAACAAGTCTTAGCCTTTTCCATTTCCTTGCAGAGAAATTCATCTTGTCCAATTTATCTAAATGATGTAATTAATCCACTTACAAGGCGATAATTCCTCCCTGAGCCCTGCTGTCTGTTCTGATGCACTGCTTGTCTTTTAAACTGTTATCTATGCAGAAAACGTCCACCGAGCTTTAATCTGTGCTTCAGCAGCACCGGTCAGCTGATCCGCTGAGGCAGCTGGATGTTTCAACACTCAGTCAACAATCATCCCACGTTGTTTAATATTACCCCTGACACCAAGGTATTAAACAGCAATTATATGAATATGATATATTACTCATCAGCTGAGCTCACCTTGGCAGCCACGCTGTTGGGGATGAGCGTCCGGACCACCACCCCGGCCGTCCTCCCGCCCACGATGCCGAAGCCCAATCCGGATCCATCGTTCACGAGCTGGATTTCCTCCACGTGGCCCCACTGATCCTTCAGCATAATGATGGGCACACAGACTTTCATTTACAGGTGTTTGATTGATTTGATGATCATTTTTTAAGTTGTTGTTTTATGGCAGTGACACTGGGACAGTGTCTATTTCCTGGGTTTTGTGGGTCTATTCGTCCTAAGTATTGTATCACCTTATGACTGTTGAAAATAAAAGCTATAGAACATAAAAGGAAAAAGGAAATCTGACAGACCTATAATAAATATGTAGGTTATATACCAGTGTTGCCCCAAGCAAAGCAGTAGATTGTAAGATTCTGAATCAAATCTGCAATTGAAGTGTAATAAATATAATTATATTATTAAATCTATTTAACATTTTTCTTGGAAGTGTCTTTCCAAAAATGTCTCTCAATCAAAGGTTTCCCTGCTTGTTCTAAATATGTTTTCATAAAGACGACAAATATTATTATTTTTTTTTTTTTTAAAAAGGACAATAATGCTACATTATGCCCAAATGCTTCAAGTATTGCTGCTCTGTATCGCTGTAAAGCTTTCATTCAGTGCTGCTTTGCTGTGTTCTTTTGCTCCCTGTTTATAGCATGCGTTGCTGTATTACATTCAAATCAAAAACCTCAAATCTACACAATGAAAGTTAATAAGCTGCATTTCCGGAATCAAAGTGAATTTGATTCAAAGCATTTACTTTTGGTTACAGCAGAAGGCAGAACATTTTGATCAGTTGATTTATTTTATCGAGTCTGTGCAGTCGAATCACATTTATAAACAAATAAAAAGTTACTCTCCTTATCAATAAAAAATAAAAATGTGTTAAACTAAAAAAATGCTGTGTTTATTTTTCTCGTTTTTCTAATGTTTATTATTTATTTATTTATAATGTCCCTTTTCAATCAAACCTATACGCTACCGTTTTCTAGACTTAACAGGTATGTTATGGTAGTCAAAAAATAAATATAACCTTCAGCTGTTAACATCTGTATGCCTATATTACATCACATTACATGTCACTTGTTAGACGCTTTTATCCAAAGCGACTTACATACTCAATACTGAGGGCAATCCCCACAGGAGCACTTTGGGGTGAAGTGTCTCAGGGACACAACGACATGCTGACTGCAGTGGGGTTTGAACCTGTGACCCCCTGATCCCAAGGCACAACCCACTGCACCACACGGCTCCCGTTCTATATAAAATGTCTTTCTTATTTTGCGCAGATTAGGATTAAATGTTTGCACAGAAATATTCGTTTAGAGCGTGTTTCACGACAAACATAAACAGCGTTTCATCTGGTCAGCTATTGCTGCTTGTTAAGCTAGAAACGATGCAGACTTGCTGTTGGAGGGTTTAATAAATAGCTTTCACCTACCACTAGTTGTTTTAGAATCGCCCTTAATATTGACGGCCCTACAGGCAAAAGCACAAACGAGAAGGAAGTGGGGACGGTGTAGGGGTCGGTGTGGAGCAGGGCCTCACAGAGCTGCTGGCCGACTATCTGTCGTCAGGTGAAAGGTCTTTAAAGTGAACCCCAGCAGGTAATTACCAGCTCTCTGATAGCAGCTGCTGATCAATGAGGCTGCAGAACATACCTGCACACACTAACACACACACGGTCTGCTCTCTTATTACAGCTCTCATCTGATAGAGGAGATCTTCCTCTGTTTGATGAAACAAACCTCCTCCTCAGCTGATCCCAGGACGCTGGGGCTCTTTGCCTGGTAAAGTCGAATCACACTGAATGTGTTCAATGTTCTCCTCTCCAACAGAAGTTCACTCTTTTCAGACGAGGCACTCTGTTACTGCTGGTCGACACTGAGGTAAAGTGTTGAGTTCATTCTGGTTCTGCAATGAACACAAAGGTGGAAACCACTTTTGCGTCCCTGATATTTCTTTGTTTATTATATCTTCTATATAAACACAAGTTGTGAAAAATAACCAATACATGTAACATGGTAAATGGACTGTACTTATATAGCGCTTTATCCTGTCTTTAAGACCCCTCAAAGCGCTTTACATACTACATGTCGTTCACCCATTCACACCCATTCATACAGAGCAGTGTATCTGGACCTAACATGCATACACATGCACACACTGTTGGCCAACTCAGGGTTAAGTATCTTGCCCAAGGATACATCGACATGTTGACTGCATGGGCTGGGATCGAACCCACAACCTTCTGGTTGAAAGACGACCGCACTCCCTCGCAGCCACAGTCGCCCAGTGTGATTAAGTTGACCAAAATGTCCTTGTAGTTGAAATGTAACTTCCAGACAGAAACATAACCCTCTGAAATGAGCTAGAGGTCTCCTGTTCTCACAAAATAGTTTAATTATTTTGTGCATGTCCCCTCGGGGACAAGTATTGAGAATTCAGTCAGCATTAGTTGTATTAATTTTTGTGCGGTGCTTTTCCTACAATGAAGAGTCAATATGTTTACTCTGAGAAAGTCCTGTTCTGGTGGGATGCTTTTGGTGGTCTGTCTTCCACAAGAATAATTAAAGGCTAAATGACAATGATATATTGGGCGTTTTTTTTTATGGCCCAGGTTTTAGGTTTTTATAATAAGTGAATAGATATTAAGAGATTTTAGGAAGACAATTCTGAAAAAAAAACACTGCAGACGGAACAGTTTCCACAGCATAGAGTATGAACAAATATCAAGTATTGGAAGCTGACATCAGATCTCACTGTCCGATTCATCATCTTGCTGACTCTTTTTTGATCATTTTGATTTTATTCTCAACTAATTCCAGACTGTATTTTTATTTAAACAGAAGTTTTTGGCAATTGGCCCCTTAATGATAGAGCAGGGGTCCCCAACACGTTGATCGCGAGCTACCGGTAGCTCGCAAGCCCTCAATAAGTAGCTCGCCCAAAATGTAAAAATACACACCAAAAAAAGAAAATGTAACTAAAAGAATCTACCTGTGCATAAACGAAACCTCAATCATAGCGAACTCTATCTAATTACTACAACGCTATATCTATCTAACACCCCTCCTCCCCCACCCCACAATGAATATCGACCAATCACGTTCTTGCTTGATTTGCGGGACCAGCGTTGCAGTCGGGAAGAAAAGCAATGTGGAGCAGCAGCTCATCGCTTCATAAGGAGTGTGACCTTTCCTTCTGGCAAAATCTACACAACACATCAGCCCCATTGAACAGCCTATCATACCAGCCTATACAACACATACAACACAGCCAGAGCTTTACTCTGTGTGTGTTGCAACTTGCATATATATTTATTGCACTTGACGCACACACGGCGTAATTTCCACTGGGGCCGTTCGTTCGGAGCATCCCTAATTATTATTTTTTAACGCAAGCCGTCATCGCCACGGAGGAGCACACAGACTCTGTGAGCGAGCGAGACAGAGAGAGCGAGAGAGCTAGAGAGAGCACACCTTTATCTATTTAATATAGATAAAGTAAGAAATCATTCCAATGTGTACTATAGGACAGTAAAAAAAAACAAAAACAGTTTAAAAGGAGAGTGATTAGTAATGCATAAATAAAAAGAAAGAATACTATAGCTAACATAAGATAAGAATAAACCAGTTTAAATGATTTGTTATTGGTTGTGATCATATTCTAAAGATGTTTGGAGTATTGAAAAGTATACAGCTCCCTTTCATCTGAGTGCTGAGAGATGTATCCATACATTAAGTGTGCTCAAAGTGCACCAGATTGATGCATTTAAAAAAAAAAACTCTTCCCGGTGGTGCTTGCCCCCGGACCCCCCAAGAGGAGGTGAGGTCCACCCCCAAATAAAGCAGGTTAAAATAATTAAATTGAATACATGTTATTTTAGTAAACACTGCAAACGGGTCCCACAGACCCAAACAGCACACAAAGGTTAAAGGTCAGCATATAATAATGTTCAAATGTGCTAAATATATACACTGCAAAAAACAAAAAAAGGAGTAAAAGACTTGTTTTATTTTTGGAAAGTAGCTCTCATCCTAAAAAAGGTTGGAGACCCCTGTTATAGAGTATACCCCAGAACAAGGTCAATATTCTTTCTGCTTTCAAATGTAATCAGTGATGCTTGTTGGGCCTGTACAGAAAGACTCCATTTTCATATTTGACAAAACCTTTGTTTGGCACTTTCTCCAGTTGTTCTTTAGTTCATTTCCTCATGGCTGAGGCACTTTTAAAAAGCCCCCTTCAGCTTTCTTTAATCTGTTATCTTTTATCTGTTATTTCTGCTACTTGTCATTTTAAGGAGGGCCATAAATAAAATTGAAAGTGCATTTGCCGACACGCTGTCCTAATCGATGATGGGAACATTTGCCCAGGTTTGAATACCAGCTCCAGAATCTGAATCTTTGAGCTGAATTGTTAGCCATGCAAGAATAATAGCAATACAACCCCGGGCAGAGTTGTGTTTTTTATGCTTGTGGCTCCATTCAACGTGACCTCAATAGAAGCTGGACATGAATAAAACAAAAGCGGTAGATCTGAGGCCTGGTATGCAGGACGTGGACCCGGATCCAATGAGCAAGCAGGCGGAGGAGGGTAACAAACAAGAGGGGCAGTGTAATTCTGTGTGATAATGACCCGACAATGGAGCAGGGCAGAATAATTACGGCTAGGCTAGGCTAACCTAGCTCACATTAACAGTCCATGTCTGCTCCCGTTTGTCATCACAGTTTATTTTCTTTTGGTTATTGAAATGTCAAAGTTCTTAAACATTTGCATATCCTCTGCGCATTTACTCCAAAAAATCAGGTGCATGTACATTAACAGTTTCTCTAATCTGGAGCATCTTGTAACAGAAAATAACTTACTTTAATACTATCATTGTGTGATTCTTATTTGCTAATGTATCTCTCAAAACAAAAAAACAAAAACTCAAAACATCTGTCATATTACAACGCAGGGCTAGCTCAAAGGCACACAGAACTTGATACAGTCCTTAACATGGCTAGTCGCATAGCATCATCCATGTGGACTCCAGTTTGTTCCATGTGGACTCTGGTTTGTTCATGCTTTTTAGTTTTTTCTGATATGTGCTTTAAGTCACTCACCTGGACCAGACCCAGCATGGTCTGGATCCATGCTGGGTCTGGTCCATAGACTGGTCTGATCCTGACGTTTGAAAAGGGAGGCAGGGAAGCTAAATATTGCCCTGGTGTTGCTTCAGGTAGTTAGCTGTCTTGCTAAACCAGCTCCTTGAAAAAGAGCAGGTATACTGCCTTCCTCTGTCCTTAGCTCCTGCTTATGTCAGGCTGATCAGGTCCGAACTCTTTTACTTTCAGCTTTCCCTCCAGTGTCCTCCTCTCAGATACCTCATTCACACCAACGCAACTCCGGTTCAAGCTCCGTGCTAGAGCTTTTCAGGTTCAGAACCGGTTCTTCGGTTTAGCTCCGGCTCTTTTCACACTGCCCAGAGTCCGACTGGTGCTGCGTCATCGTTTGCGTCATGACGTAACAGTTTGCGTGTCTGCTTCGCGCGGTTAAAGCCAAACCGCGCAGAAACCCCTCACAGCTGACACCGACAACAACAACAATGGCCGATTGTGCTCCAGCTTCCTCTGTACCTCTTCGGAAGACCAGATTCCCAGTAGGTAGCTGGACTCTTCAGTGGACCACTGCTGCTTGTTAAGTTTCTCCATCGTTGTGTACAAACTGGATAAAACGCCGGCTTTTTGTTGTTGTTCAGGAGTTGATCCCGCCCCTGCCACTGCCCCCGCCTCGACGTAAGCGTGACGTATGTGGTGCTTTTGCTCTGGCCGGACAATTTTTTGGTGCTCAAAATGAACCGGATTCCGCAGCTAAGAGGCTGCTCCGCTGCGGTGCGAACAGGAAAACCCGGTGCTTTTCAAGCTCCAGCTCCGAACCGGCCCTGAAACACCGTTGGTGTGAATGAGGTAAGAGAGTGTTTCTTTAACCTGTTTAGCCCTGAGCCTATTTTTCAGGTCTCAGGCTCGAAAATGACATTCCCAGAACAAATGACCATATCTTCCTTTCTAAAAGAGTTAAATTAATAATCTTGTTTCTCAAAGTAATGATAAACCTGTGAGTTGGATGTAGAAAAGTCAGAATTAATATAGATGTTTTTTATTTTAAAGAAAATTCAGATTGAACAAAGTAAAAAACTGTAAATTATAGTGTCCGTCCAAAAATTCCTTTTTACTAACAGTGAAAACTACCCTTGGATGATGGTAAGGTAGACTAAAAGCTTTAGGAATCCAAAGTACAACATATAATAAGTACCCTGTATCAAGATTGATGCAAAACAAGTGACATTTGACCTTTTTAGAGAGATTTAGCAAAAAAAACTCCACCTCTGAGGTGATTTGGGTGGAAATGGGGATTTTACCGTTTCTCTGGAACCCATTGGTCCATTTTGGTGATTGACATCTCTTTCTGACGTTAGAGCCAATAGAATCGAAGGGGAATCTCCCCACGCACACACAGTCTAAAACAAAAAGGTGTGGGCTTCGTGGACACAGTTTTGCACCAGAGTGAAACTGTCTCTAGGTCTGACTTCTAGAAACGGAAAAGCAGGTTTATTGCTCATGGATTATCAGAAATCATTTCAAATGGACACAGACACATTGGATTAACTTCAGCAGCGTTTTTATCGTTTTAATGCCATTGAAGACCACTTTTGACCAGACTACCCCACAGGTGAGCCATGTTAGCGTTTTTAGCTACCTAGCGCCATATGTGTTGATGTATGTTCTTGTTATTATCTCTGCAAGTTCGTATAATTGAGTGATAATGAGGGTACCCTTCGATTCTGTGTCACCTCACGATGTGAAACGATGTGTTGGATGTGCACCAAAGATAAATAATAAGGTTTTGTGAGTGAATTTCGGTGCAGTCATCTGTTAGCATTTTTCGCTCGTTGCTAATTCAGAGGCTCAGCGTTAGCATTGTGGGGTTTTTTTTGAATTTTTTTTTTTTAAATGATCAGTTAGATGAGTTTCTTCCCGTTACATGGATATAAAACATTCATAGTTTATTAAATGAACATGCCCTCAGACACTGTTTCCTGCAAGATGTTGCGGCAGTGCCCCGGTAATGGGGTCTCTCGGGCTTAACAGGTGATTAAACATAATTGTTCCTTCTCCATATTAGCTATCTAGTTTTGTTTACACTCCGTCTCCGTCTAAGACCCCGGCCACACGAGGACGAAAACGGCTAAACGCATAGGATTAACGCAAACGCATTCGCAAACAAGCTTCGGTCCACACGCAATAGTTATCCGGATAGTGTCTGCCCACACGAGACCGCTCCGTTTAGCTCCAACCGCTGGAGAAGCTGCAGTACATATGCAGGAGCCTGTACGTGGCGCTGTAACTTCCTCCACAAAAGCAGCGAAGAAGCATGGTTGTCATGGTTGCCCTTCTGTTTATTCTCCACGGTGGGGGCCGAGGGAACCGGGCAGAGTTTTTCGCCAGTCAACGTGTATTAAAGTTTAAATCTTCCGACAAAATTATAAAAGTGCCGGTCAAAGGTCTTCTTTGTTATTTATTGAGCTTTAAAACAAATGAATAACGACTCTATATAATATAATAATAAAATACACGGAGCCTCTGTTTTTCCTCCCTCTCTTCGGACAGCGCCAGTGTCTGTTTCATGCAGCAGCTGATCCAGTAATGAGTGACTCGGCCGACAGTAAAAATAAACATATTTATAAGTAGTTTAGGTAGTTTGAGAGGTAATAAATAAAATAGCTAAGGGTGATGATCTGACTTGAAGTGTGTGTTTTACTCCGTTCACCGCCGCATCACAGCGGGAGGAGCTGCAGGTGAGCAGAGCTGCGTGTCTCCGTCCTGTCAGATTAGACTTCACTCGTGTTTATGTCCATATTGAGAGAAAGATAAATAATCTGAATTCAGTGTGCAGTTTACTTTGACGCGGGGGTGAGCAGCAGAGGTGGGGAGAGGTGGGGCTATTGCCTCATCATTATCAGAAAATGATCGTATAGGGCGTACACACAGAGCCGTTGGACCCCCCAGAGCGTTGCGTATGCCGTTCTATCCACCTTGGGACCCGTTATCGTTTCCTCAGTCGTTTAGTGCCGTATTCGGTCGTCCTCGTATGGCCGAATGGTCTATATGACACTAAACAGTAACGCAAACGGCCGTTTTCGTCCTCGTGTGGCCGGGGCATAACTCTCTCTCACTTAAACGTCAATCACTCACTCTGGCGCTCCTGCTGCCCCCTAGTTGTTGGCAGTGTCAAAAGCTGCTTTGGGCGCAGTTTGGTGCACCCTGAGCTGCTCCTATCTGTTGCATTGAAGAGGTGCGGACTGCACATGCACCACTTATAACGAGAGTCAATGGCCAAAGATGTCTGCGCCCCAAGCAGGAAACACGTGGCTTATCAGTAACTTTAGACATCGTAAAACAATTATTTATGGTTATTTTATCGTAGTTTATACATTTAACTGACACCAACTATATGTATAACATTTAAATATTTATTAATGACAATCTACACTGAACAAAAATATAAATGCAACACTTTGGTTTTTGCTCCCATTTTTCATGAGATGAACTCAAAGATCTAAAACATTTTCTATATACACAAAATAACCATTTATCTCAAATATTGTTCACAAATCTGAAAAAATCTGTGATAGTGAGCACTTCTCCTTTGCCGAGATAATCCATCCCACCTCACAGGTGTGGCATATCAAGATGCTGATTAGACAGCATGATTATTGCACAGGTGTGCCTTAGGCTGGCCACAATAAAAGACCACTCTGAAACGTGCAGTTTTGCTTTATTGGGGGGGTCCGAAAACCAGTCAGTATCTGGTGTGACCACCATTTGCCTCACGCAGTGCAACACATATCCTTCGCATAGAGTTGATCAGGTTGTTGATTGTGGCCTGTGGAATGTTGGTCTACTCCTCTTCAATGGCTGTGCCAAGTTGCTGGATATTGGCAGGAACTGGAACACGCTGTCGTATACGCCGATCCAGAGCATCCCAGACATGCTCAATGGGTGACATGTCCGGTGAGTATGCTGGCCATGCAAGATTTGGGATGTTTTCAGCCTCCAGGAATTGTGTACAGATCCTTGCAACATGGGGCCGTGCATTATCATGCTGCAACAGGAGGTGATGGTCGTGGATGAATGGCACAACAATGGGCCTCAGGATCTTGTCACGGTATCTCTGTGCATTCAAAATGCCATCAATAAAATGCACCTGTGTTCGTCGTCCATAACATACACCTGCCCATACCATAACCCCACCACCACCATGGGCCACTCGATTCACAACATTGACATCAGAAAACCGCTGACCCACACAACGACACACACGCTGTCTGCCATCTGCCCTGAACAGTGAAAACCGGGATTCATCCGTGAAGAGAACACCTTCACGGATGTGAGCATTTGCCCACTCAAGTCCGTTACGACGACAAACCGGAGTCAGGTCGAGACCCCGATGAGGACGACGAGCATGCAGATGAGCTTCCCTGAGACGGTTTCTGACAGTTTGTGCAGAAATTCTTTGGTTATGCAAACCGATTGTTGCAGCAGCTGTCCGAGTGGCTGGTCTCAGACGATCTTGGAGGTGAACATGCTGGATGTGGAGGTCCTGGGCTGGTGTGGTTACACGTGGTCTGCGGTTGTGAGGCCGGTTGGATGTGGCATTGTGCTATATGATAAAACTGAACATTTTAGAGTGGCCTTTTATTGTGGCCAGCCTAAGGCACACCTGTGCAATAATCATGCCGTCTAATCAGCATCTTGATATGCCACACCTGTGAGGTGGGATGGATTATCTCGGCAAAGGAGAAGTGCTCACTATCACAGATTATTTCAGATTTGTGAACAATATTTGAGATAAATGGTTATTTTGTGTATATAGAAAATGTTTTAGATCTTTGAGTTCATCTCATGAAAAATGGGAGCAAAAACAAAAGTGTTGCATTTATATTTTTGTTCAGTGTCGAATGTGGGAAGAGGTGGGGCAGCGCACCTAGCGCCCCTATAGGCCGGCCGGCCGCCACTGCCTCCCTAACTCCCTAACTTCCAGAATGCTCCATTCATTAACCCTGATGTTGTGTTCGGGTCTCCCGTGACCCGTTTCAAGTAACAATGATATACTAACTACGCTCTAGTTTTTTTTATCGGAACAAGGCTTCATGATATCCTCCACAACAGCTATATAAACACTACAAAACTGATTGACAATTTTAGCCAAGTCTGAAGGTCTCTAAACTGACTTTAGACACCCCTCCCCCACCCCCTTCATCCACTGTAACAATAATTGTATGCAAAATGCACCTGGTCTCCCATCCCTCTGGCCCCCTCCCCCCACGGGAACTCGACCTTTCACAAATAATATGAACACCAACACTTGAACCTGAACACACATATGCACGTGTGCAATATGTGGTGTAATGTGTTTTGGGCCATACAATTAAATTACAACAGGATTGTATGGTTATGAATGCATTATAAGTTAGTTATGATGTAGTTAAAACAATATTGGATGATAGTCATTTATTTTTTGTGTTTTGGACTGAAATAAATCATGGGTCAAAATTGATCCGCGAACGAACACCATGAACGGTAACAGCTTTCGAACACAACACAAGGGTTAAATGTGTTATTGTTTGCTTAACAAATAAATGTGCTTTCACACCTATAGTTTGGTTAATTTAGTTTGGGAAAAACGGTATAAAATGCAATATTGTTAGGTTTTTGTCCAATTGCTATTCCAGTCATGTTCTACAGATTGGCAGGTTCCTCTGATCGGACAGTTTTGTTCACAGTCATATGGGCTCAGTACAGTCTCATAATACACACATGCACACAGAAGGATTCACACTTGTATTTCATGATCCGCAAAATGATTCACACCGCTTTCTGTGCACGGATCGCTGTGCATTCGTGTGTGGGTTTTTTGAGACTCCCCTGACGGTCACCCGATTCGTACTTGTAATTTTTTCTATCTATAGCCAATCAGATGTCTCCTTCATTCTAAGCCAATCACATGAGCGCGCCCCCACGAGGGTATGATTTATTGCGTTCATGACGTAGCGCTTCATGTACGCATTCTCAGGACACCTCCACTCTCAGTAGCCTACATTGCCACTTTCCGAACAGGAAATGCATGCAAAAACAAGCCTTTATATTATTAAGGTACAGCGCCACTTTCCGAACCATTGATGAATGCTTGTGTACACAAAAACGGCAGGCAAAACCGTTTTAAATGTGTGTTTCCTGTATGGCGAATACAGCTGCTTTATTTATGTCTGTATGAAGTTGTTGTGAGTGTGGAGGGAGCAGCTACAGGTTAGCTTAGCCTAATCGATCAGTGCACTACGAAGCCAGTGCTAGACAGTTAACTGTCAACGGGGGGAGCCCCGCCGATCATTATCGGCCGATATTCACTCTTAATAGTTTGATCGGTGCTCTCTATAAAGGCAGATCAGGAGAGCTGCATCTGATCGATATGGACATGAAGTGGAGTGAAGTATAACCGGACGCGAGAGAGAGATCAGATCAGCTGCTGAGTCTGACGGAGACACGCAGCTCTGCATGATCACCTGATGCTCCGCCCTCTATTTAGCAAGCTGACCGGACAGCGCAAAATGCGTACATGAAGTGTAATGAACGCAAGAAATCTACCCTCGTGGGGCCGTGCTCATGTGATTGGCTTAGAATTGAGGAGACATCGGATTGGCTATAGATAGAAACAATTACAAGTACGAATCTGGTGACCGTCAGGGGAGACTCAAAAAACCCACACATGAATGCACAGCGATCCATGCACAGAAAGCGGTTTGTGTTTGCAGGTTCAGGGGATTTAAACGGAAAACAAATATGTGAGGATCAAAAATACATATGTAAAACTTTTTTCTGTATTTGGATTGTATTTACATGTACAGTATATGAAACGGAACACATTTGTGTGTGCATTGAAAAACACAAGTGTAGATCCGGAAATACAAGTGTGAATCCTTTTGCGGATCATGAAATACAAGTTTGAATCCTTCTGTGTGCATGTGTGTATTATGAGACTGTTCTGAGCCCATACAGTCATCTGGTATTTTCAGGACCCATGTGCAGAAACACTCAGGGGACTGACAGAAGTTTCTGCAGCACATTAATAGAGTGGTGCAGGGATGACATATTCACCCGGAAGTAAGCTGCACATGGGTTCCCTTGACAAAAAAGCATTGGGATTTTTCCATAGGATTTTGGAAAATAGCTCGAAATAAGGACTGTGGAAAACGAACCTGTTTGATAAATGCACGTTTTGTTCAGCTGGATAATATCTACAAGTCTACCCTACATTTATAATTTTCGAACCATAAATAATAATAATAATAGCAGCTTAGATTTATATAGCGCCTTTCATGGGACCCAAGGTCGCTTTACAAGGAAGAACAGGGCAAAACAAACATAACAAAACAAAAGGCAATCAGACAACCAGTCATACAGACAAAAACAACAAATAGATTAGGGGCCAAAGGCCTTGGTGAACAGATGGGTCTTGAGGGCCCTTTTGAAGGCGTCAAGCGTGGGGATGTTGCGGATCTCCGCAGGGAGAGCGTTCCAGAGGGTGGGGGCTGCCACGCTGAAGGCTCTGTCCCCGAAGGTTCGCAGTTTGGTGCGGGGGGTGGTAAGCAGGCCAGAGTCTGAAGACCGCAGGTTCCGGGGTGGGGCATGTGGGTGAAGGATGTCCGATAGGTACTGGGGGGCATGGGCATGGAGGGACTTGTAGGTAAGGAGGAGGATTTTGAATGATATGCGGGACTTGACCGGCAAACAGTGGAGGTGGATGAGGGTGGGAGTGATGTGCTGCCATGGCTTTGTATTTGTGAGTACCCTAGCAGTACAGTTTTGGACATACTGGAGCCTGTCCAGGGTTTTGTTGGGAACCCAAAACAGGAGACCATTGCAGTAGTTCAAGCGGGAGGTGACAAACGCATGGACTAGGGTTTTGGCAACCGACTCCGAGAGTGACGGTTGGAGTCTTGCAATGTTCCTTAGATGGAACTCTTTTCCTGCTGTTTAGTTTGAGATAGTTGCATGACATCCATGCTTTGATGTCATGCAGGCAGTTGATGAGAGACTGAGGGGGGAGCTGGGAGGATGGAGTGGTGCTGAGATACAGTTGGGTATCATCAGCGTAACAGTGGAAATTGAGTCCATGATGTTGGATGATCTGGCCGAGGGGGAGCATGTAAATGGGGAACAGGAGGGGGCTAAGCACAGAGCCCTGGGGTACACCGTGGTGGACTGGGGCCGGGGGTGAATTAGAGCCATTGATGGAGACAAACTGTTTCCTGTTATGGAGGTAGGATGTGAACCAAGACAGCGCTGTGCCAGTGATACCTAGGAGGTCTGAGAGGCGGGTGAGGAGGATGTTGTGAGAGATGGTGTCAAACACTGCAGAGAGGTCCAGGAGGATGAGGATGCTGAGGCGGCCAGAGTCAGCAGCAATGAGGAGATCGTTGGTGATCTTGATGAGGGCGGTCTCAGTGCTGTGTTGCTGTCTGAAGCCGGATTGGAAGGGCTCATAGAGCTCATGGTTGGACATGTATAGATGGAGTTGGCCGGCGACCACTCTTTCCAGAGTTTTGCTTAGAAAAGGAAGGTTGGAGATCGGCCGGTGGTTCTGGAGGTCGTCGGGGTCCAGGCCAGGTTTTTTGAGACTGAAGACTGAAGCCATTTTGAAGCTGGTGGGGACTATACCAGGAGCCAGAGAAGCGTTGATGATGACCACCATGTAGGGACAGAGGGTGGGTAGGCAGTCCTTGACCAGGGCTGTGGGGATGGGGTCCAGGGAGCAGGTGGAGGTCTTGGCCGAACTGACCAGTTTGGCCACTTGGAGAGCATCCACAAGGGAGAAGGAGGAGAAATCTAATCGCCAGAAGCAAAATGCTAACGTTTTGCTATAAACGAACTACAGCCGAGTACAGCAGGGTCGCACGACTTCAACGTCACGCCAACTTAAGATCGATATTCAAAAATACAGATTCAAAATTGTACAAGTTGAAGCGTTTGTTTTAACAGTTTGCAAGAGGCAGGTACTTGCTTTCAAGCAGAACAGGGGCAAACAAACTTAACGGGAGTGTTTACGTGTTCGGTGTAATGACGTACAGCGTCCTCGACAACTTCTGTAGTCCTATTCAGCCACTTGTTAACAACCATCGTTTTTCAGACACGTAAACTCTTCAAAAATCACCAGTGGGGTCACTGCTGATGTATTTAATGTCGTAGAACAAAACGTGATCCGTCTCTTAAATTTGTGTCAACCACAGACCTTATTTCCAGATATTTTTCAAAATCCTATGGAGAAATCCCATTGGCTCTGAGACGAGGGAACCGGTAAAATGCTAACTCACTTCCGTGTTTTAGGACTCGTCACTGCACCACTCTATGCTTGTGCGAAATTTAAAAAAAGATAACTGACAATATATAGGGCTGCAGAATTACTCAAAATGTTATTAAAGGTGGGGTAGGTAATTTTGGAGAAACCAGCTCGAGTTTGAAAATACACAGCCGGAATTTGAAAATACACAGCCGGAAAAAATCTTCCACTTCCTTACAGAGCCCCTCCTCCAACACACACGAACGCGCACATGACCAATGAGGGCACGAGATAAGTTTGTGCACAGATGGAAGGCTGACAGGCAGGTAGGCCATCCAGTTATGATTAGTCACTGCAACCACTGTAAGTTATATTCTTGTTTAATTAGACTTCTCGGTTTCATTTATTCGACTCTGTATAATTGTTACTGTAGCTTAAACGGCTAAATCGCTTTTGAGAGATCTTAAATCTCAGATCTGCTCAGGCGAAACCTGCTTTACAGCTCTCAGCACTCAAGCCTGCATTATTAACATAGGCAGGGCCAGTCTATTGTCGCCCATCAGCTGTAGATAGTTAACTAATTAACTTCAGCTGTGAGAACTGAGCAATCAGTCGTCCATTTCGGGTAGCTCTTTCCTGGAGCGTCAGCTTCAGCGGCAGACAGGCTAAGACTGACAAAGACATTAGAGTCCTACAGGAGTAAGACTGACAAAGACATTAGAGTCCTACAGGAGTCACGAGGGAGGCAAAGAGGAGGCAAATCCTACTTTGATTGAGCTAAGTATCGTTGGTGTTTTTAATTTTTAATTTTGTTGTTTAGCCCCTCATGCTATAATCATGTGTATTTTCTCCATTCCTGTTCATGTGTCTTCTCGCAATTATCACTGGCCCCGTGTATCTCGTAATCGATATAACCGGCCTGCTCTCGTCTATCCCACGTGCTCCACTGAGATCCAACATCTAGTTTCAGGTGGCCTGTGGAACTGCCAGTCAGCTGTTCCTAAGGCTGACTTCATCTCTGGCTACGCCTCCCTGCAGTCTCTGGATTTCCTTGCTCTCACTGAGACCTGGATTACTCCATCCAACACATCCACCCCAGCAGCTCTCTCCACTGCATATTCCTTCTCCCATACACCCAGACCCACTGGCAGAGGAGGTGGCACTGGTCTCCTGCTCTCTCCCAAATGGAGCTTTTCCCTCTTCAAGCTACCTAACTTTACTCCTTCCACCTTTGAGTTCCATGCCGTCACAGTAACCCATCCTATACAGTTAACCATTGTTGTTCTCTACCGTCCACCAGGCGCCTTGGGGGACTTCTTGGAGGAATTAGATCATCTCCTCTCACACATCCCTGAAACTGGCCCTCCCGCTGTACTTCTCGGAGACTTAACCTCCAGATGGGGAAGATAGACGAACTAACATCTCTGTTAACCGCCTTTGCTTTCTCACTCTCTCCGTCCCCACCGACTCATAAAGCTGGCAATGTCCTTGATCTCATATTCTCAAGGAACTGCGCTACTTCTAACCTCTCTGTAAACCCGCTCCACACATCCGATCACTTCTTCATTTCATTCTCTCTATCCCTTTCCAAACATAACAAACTAATCTCTTCCCATCCTACACTTGTCCGCCGTAACCTTCGCTCCCTCTCTCCCTCTACCTTTGCCTCGTCGGTGCTCTCAGCCCTCCCTTCCTCTGATTCGTTCCAACTACTGCCTCCAAACTCTGCTGCAGAAACTCTCCTCTCTACTCTCTCATCCACTCTGGACTCGCTCTGTCCTCTGACATCTCGGCAGGCTCGTCAGTCCCCTCCGGCTCCCTGGCTAAATGATGCACTGCGTGCTAATAGAACCGTCCTTAGGGCAGCAGAGCGGAAATGGTGGAAATCCAAACACCGTGACGACCTCCTAACCTATCAAGCTCTCCTCTCCTCTTTCTCTGCTTCGATCTCTCAGGCAAAAAGCACTTTCTTTCAAGATAAGATCCAATCTTCCTATTCCAATCCTAAAAAACTATTTTCCATCTTCTCCACCCTCTTGGACCCTCCAAAAGCTCCTCCCCCCTCCTCACTTCTGTCAAGCGACTTTGTTACCCACTTTGAAAAAAAGGTTAATGATATTCGCTCTTCTTTTTCTGACTCACCTTTACTCACCGCTGGGTCACCAGACCTTCCTTCCACCAACACACTAACCTCCTTTTCCCCTCTCTCTCCAAGTGAGGTTCTTACCCTCATTACCTCTGCCCGCCCTACCACCTGTCCTCTGGACCCTATCCCTTCAAACCTCCTTCAGACTATCGCTCCTGATATTCTACCGTTTCTCACCCATTTCATCAACACTTCTCTAACTTCTGGTCACTTTCCAAACAGTCTCAAGGAGGCAAGAGTAAACCCTCTCCTAAAGAAACCCACTCTCAACCCGTCTGATGTTATAAACTACAGGCCTGTCTCTCTCCTCCCGTTCCTGTCTAAATCACTTGAACGCGCTGTCTTTAAACAACTCTCCTGTTATCTCAATCAGAACAACCTTCTGGATCCGCACCAGTCTGGTTTCAAGGCAGGTCACTCCACAGAAACTGCTCTCATTGCTGTCACGGAGGAACTGCACACTGCCAAAACTGCATCCCTCTCCTCTGTCATCATCCTGTTGGACCTGTCTGCTGCATTCGACACGGTGAATCATCAGATCCTCCTTCGCACTCTCCAAAAACTTGGAGTTTCAGGCTCTGCACTTTCCCTCCTCACCTCATACCTGAAAGACCGTACCTACAGGGTGACTTGGAGAGGGTCTGAGTCCGACCCTTGTCAATTAACTACGGGGGTCCCTCAGGGCTCTGTTCTTGGTCCCCTCCTCTTCTCCTTGTACACAAACTCGCTCGGATCAGTCATTAGCCCGCATGGTTTTTCTTACCACTGCTACGCTGACGACACCCAATTAATTCTGTCCTTTCCCCGCTCAGAGACCCAGGTCGTCGCACGCATCTCTGCTTGTCTAGCTGACATCTCTCAGTGGATGTCTGCTCACCACCTCAAGCTCAACCTTGACAAGACTGAGCTGCTCTTCCTCCCGGGAAAAGATTGTCCAACTCTTGACCTGACAATCAACATCGGCACCTCAGTTGTTTCCCCGACTCAGACTGCAAGGAATCTGGGTGTGACCCTAGATAACAACCTGTCCTTCACTGCAAACATCGCTGCTACAACCCGCTGCTGCAGATACACGCTTTACAACATCAGGAAGATACGTCCCCAGCTGACTCAGAAAGCGACTCAGGTTCTGGTCCAGGCTCTCGTCATCTCACGCCTAGACTACTGCAACTCCCTCCTGGCTGGTCTACCTGCATGTGCCATCCGACCTCTGCAGCTCATCCAGAATGCAGCGGCTCGTCTGGTTTTCAACCTTCCTAAATTCTCCCACACCACTCCGCTCCTCCGCTCCCTTCACTGGCTTCCGGTAACTGCTAGAATCCACTTCAAGACACTGGTACTTGCTTACCGTGCTGCGAATGGATCTGGCCCTTCCTACATCCAGGACATGGTTAAACCGTACACCCCAGCGCGTGCACTACGCTCTGCATCAGCCAAACGACTCGTTGCGCCCTCGCTGCGAGGGGGACCCAAGTTCCCATCGGCGAAAACACGTGGGTTTGCTATCCTGGCTCCAAAATGGTGGAATGAGCTCCCCATTGACATCAGGACGGCAGATAGCTTGCACATCTTCCGGCGCAAACTGAAAACTCATCTCTTTCGACTCCACTTCGAGCGTTAGAACTATTAACGAAGCACTTTTATACTAATAAAGGACTGGATTACCTAAAGCCAGTTGAGTATCACTTGAAATGTTTGGCTCTATGAAACCTGATATACTTATATGATTCTGTTTTCTTCAAGGTTGTGTCTTCCTGGTCGAATGTACTTATTGTAAGTCGCTTTGGATAAAAGCGTCAGCTAAATGCAATGTAATGTAATGTAATAGTCATGCTTTTTACAGTACCACGGCTTCCACAGATGACGTTTTTTTATAGATTTTTTGTCAAAGCACTTAAGATATTCATTGCTATCGGGATGTTAAGAGCATTCCATGGAATATAACAAAAAGTGTATCTCGACCCGGTTTCTCAAACTTACCTACCCCACCTTTAAGGGAGTAGTGCATTATTGAAATTGTAGAAAGTAAAGTATTTTAAGAGGCTAAATATGTGTTGAAGATCATGTTGATAGGTCTACTAGAGAGTGTTCTAATGTATGACTGCAGCTCCTCTGCTCTCCCTCTCTCCTGCCTCTTTGACTTGTCCGTTATGTCGACATTCATTGATCGCGCCACTTCAAAGACTTAAATAGATATTGTCAGGGGCGAGGCTGCATGTTGAGTACTAACTAAAGAGAAGAGCAGAGGAGCTAGGCTTTAAAGGTCATAAAAATCACCCAAGTCAAAGTCAGCAGACCTACAGCTCGTCATAAAAAGTAGGTCTCACCCTGAAACAAAGAGGTGTGTCCTCAAAGTGACCCTCATTTATGATTGATGTCTTCTCTGCAATGCTTGTTTTGAGTGACAGCCAAGCTGCGAGGTGATAACTGTGGCCGTTTCTCAATGTCGAGTAAACCTGCTGCAGAGCCACTATTTCAAATATACCAAGTCATCGATTGGCGCCGAATGCTGGGCATTTAACATGCATTTAAACAGTCCTTCGGCGCCACTCGATGACGTAGTATACTTGACATAGTGGCTCTGCAGCAGGTTTACTCAACATTGAGAAACGGCCAGAGTGTGGGTACGTTGGCTCTATTCGCTCTCATGGCTTCTCCTATCAACCTCGCTCAGTTCTCCCGCTCTACACCTCTCCCTCCACTGGGTGCAAGAATCTGCTTCAAGACACTGGTGCTGGCCTACCGAGCTGTGAAGGGAACAGCCCCTTCCTACATCCAGGCCTTGGTTAAACCATATACACGTGCGTCAGCCAATCGGCTTGCTAATCCATCACTGCGAGTGGGACCCAGGCACCCCTCAAAAACACACCCGTTTGCTCTCCTGGCTCCTAAATGGATCAGGACAGCAGAAACTCTGCATATCTTCCGTCGCAAACTGAAAACACATCTATTTTGAGTGTACCTTGGCAATGAAGTTATTGTTGACATTTTTTTTTAAAAGTACTTTTTGAGTTAATTTAGGCCTTGTTACTAATTCACCAGCACTTACTATGGTATGATCTTGCTTGAAGTGAATATATCTCCCTTGTTATTCAGAGTTAGATTTTGTTATGGTTTTTGTCCTTACTGTAAGTCTCTTTGGATAAAAGCGTTGGCTAAATGATAGATATATATATATATATATATATTAGGGCTGTCAAACGATTAACATTTTTAATTAGATTAATCACAGCTTAAAAATATATTAATCATGATTAATCACCATTCGAACTATGTCCAACATATGCCATTTCTTTATGTATATTGTTGTGGGAATGGAAAGATGAATGAAAGAAGGCGGATATATCCATTTAACATACAGTATCTATGTTTATTATAACATTTTTATGTGTGTCAAAATGAAAGCCCACACATCTATCAATCATCAAACCGTGGGGTCTTAATTCATTACGTGTTGATTTCTATCAACGGGGGAGTAGGCTACTTCAGGAAAGTAGACGGGGGGGGGGGGGCTAGTGGAGTACTTCGTGACCACAGAGTGTGAACGTTGTGATCAGCTGTTTTAGCGCAGTTCTCGAGTGAAGGGGGGGGAGTCTCCCTCCGCAGCCGGTTGGTGTAGTTGTGGCACAATTCCGTTATACAGACCGACGTTAACAGCAGCCCTGTCTGTGCACACGGAGACCGACTGTCGTCCGGTGATCTAACCGCCTTCTGGAAAAGCTTCACAAGTACGTCGGTACGCAAATGCGCTTTGTGACACAAGTGACGGTACGCATTTCAGATTACGCACATAATCTGCGTACCAGTTATGTGCACCCCTGTACTACAGCAAAAGTATTCTCCGTCGGGACTTCCTGCAACAACACCACGCCGTTATCTTGATTCTGATTGGCCAGAAGACATTATCAAAGATGTTCTATTGAGAAGACGATCACTATGTGACAAAAGTTTTCAAAACCGTTTCTGATCTTCGGTATTTCCAGACAAGTGGCTACTGAAATCAATCTTACTAACTGCTGTCTGTGCAATTTACTCCGTGCGAGTTGGCGGACTTTATTTTGCTTACTTTAACATCATTTTTCATGGTGGGGCTAAGCCATTTCTTGGTATGGGTGTAACCTACCCCAGCCACTGGTGGGATGTATGGGGCGGGCCATTCTGCACATGCGTAAATGCGTTAAATATTTTAACGCAATTAATTCAAAAAATTAATTACCGCCGTTAACGCGATAATTTTGACAGCATTAATATATATATATAAGGCCTGCAACCTTGGGTGCTGTGCTCTCAGTGTTTTGTCTCCCTGTTGCTGCCTGTTGGTGTAAGCTGATAAAGGTCTTATAGTGCATTGCCTGTTTTATCTTGTTATGCACAATGTTGATTATTCTCTCAGAACCAGCTAAATACATGGGTCTGGGGAAAGATATTCAGAATTGGTTTGGCCCCGCTGTGCCATGTCGTGGCGGCAGCACATGTCTTGATAATTTTCCGGCCAAAGCTCCAAATAAACCATTAGTGATTGCCATCAAGCTCCAGCTCCCCGTATTTCTCTTGAGTCTCGTCTACATTGCTTCAGAAGTTTCCCTCACACTTACCGTATCGAAAGCGGCTGGTTGTGATGACGCTGCATTGAGTGGGCGGTCCCTGGCCACCACCAGCTCCACCGTCTCTCCAGGCTGCTGCAGGAGGGCGAGGGCCTGCTGGTGACTGATCCCCGGCTCCAGAGGACTGCCGTTAATCACCAGGATCTGGTCCCTCTCCTGGAGACGCCCGTCCCTGCAGCCACAGCATAATGTCAGTCAGGACATTTTGATAGCATGACACAGGATAAAAGGATAGTATCAAAGCAACTTTAGATAGCAGCTCAGCAGCTAGCTGCTTCAATTTTAATAATTGACCTATGATTGTCCACCAGTATGTAATATACAGGTGCTAAAAAATAAAAAATGGGGAGGAGAAAGATGAAGAGGATTAACAGTAGCAGAAGAAACCGTAAAAGAAGAAGCAGAAGATAAGGGGAGAAGGAAGATGAAGAGAATGAGAAGTAGAAGAAACAAGAGGATTCAGAAGAGTAAAAAACAGAAGAAAAAAGATGAGGAATATGAGGAAGAAAGGCACAAGATGAGGGGGAGAAGAAAGAAGAAGAAGACTAACACAATGTACACTGCATTGATATTCTCCATCAGAGTTTGTACATGTTTTAACCCATTTACAATGAATTACCTACACAATATACTATGGCAACCTAGGATCGATTGTTTATTATTCTGTTATCAAAATCGCAGTTTTAAAAAAGCGCAACTCCCAAACTAATTGCAAATATAATTACATTAACAATGACCAAGAAAGCTATACAATCTGAAATACAACTAAAAAGTCATTGGGGGTTCATGCTTGATAAAACCTTTTTTTTGAGGAAATGAAGACCAGCAGTACCTGGAGACCTTGTTTTAATTTATAGGCAACACCAGTAAATCAATAGGCAATATTGGCACTGAATACTGCTGTTATATATTTTCCATAAATCATTCAGCTCTACTGCCAACAGTTCTACATTTTTTATGTATGTACAAATAAATGCCCATCCTGGGTGCTCTGTTGTTCTCCTTCAGGCTCAGGTCCTCCACCAGAGGCCTGGAGCCTGAGGGTTCAGTATCTTAGCTGTTCCTAGGACTGCACTCTTCTGAGGGTTCAGTATCTTAGCTGTTCCTCGGACTGAGCTCTTCTGAGGGTTCAGTATCTTAGCTGTTCCTAGGACTGCACTCTTCTGAGGGTTCAGTATCTTAGCTGTTCCTAGGACTGAGCTCTTCTGAGGGTTCAGTATCTTAGCTGTTCCTAGGACTGCACTCTTCTGAGGGTTCAGTATCTTAGCTGTTCCTAGGACTGCACTCTTCTGAGGGTTCAGTATCTTAGCTGTTCCTCAGACTGCACTCTTCTGAGGGTTCAGTATCTTAGCTGTTCCTCGGACTGCACTCTTCTGAGGGTTCAGTATCTTAGCTGTTCCTAGGACTGCGCTCTTCTGAGGGTTCAGTATCTTAGCTGTTCCTAGGACTGAACTCCTCTGAGGGTTCAGTATCTTAGCTGTTCCTAGGACTGAGCTCTTCTGAGGGTTCAGTATCTTAGCTGTTCCTAGGACTGAGCTCTTATGAGGGTTCAGTATCTTAGCTGTTCCTAGGACTGAACTCCTCTGAGGGTTCAGTATCTTAGCTGTTCCTAGGACTGAGCTCTTCTGAGGGTTCAGTATCTTAGCTGTTCCTAGGACTGAGCTCTTCTGAGGGTTCAGTATCTTAGCTGTTCCTAGGACTGCACTCTTCTGAGGGTTCAGTATCTTAGCTGTTCCTAGGACTGCGCTCTTCTGAGGGTTCAGTATCTTAGCTGTTCCTAGGACTGAACTCCTCTGAGGGTTCAGTATCTTAGCTGTTCCTAGGACTGAGCTCTTCTGAGGGTTCAGTATCTTAGCTGTTCCTAGGACTGCACTCTTCTGAGGGTTCAGTATCTTAGCTGTTCCTAGGACTGCACTCTTCTGAGGGTTCAGTATCTTAGCTGTTCCTAGGACTGAACTCCTCTGAGGGTTCAGTATCTTAGCTGTTCCTAGGACTGCACTCTTCTGAGGGTTCAGTATCTTAGCTGTTTCTAGGACTGCACTCCTCTGATGGTTCAGTATCTTAGCTGTTCCTAGGACTCTGCTCTCCTGAGGGTTCAGTATCTTAGCTGTTCCTAGGACTGCACTCTTCTGAGGGTTCAGTATCTTAGCTGTTTCTAGGACTGCACTCCTCTGATGGTTCAGTATCTTAGCTGTTCCTAGGACTGAGCTCTTCTGAGGGTTCAGTATCTTAGCTACTGCACTCTTCTGAGGGTTCAGTATCTTAGCTGTTCCTAGGACTGCACTCTTTTGAGGGTTCAGCAGAGGTGGGACCAAGTCATTGTTTTGCAAGTCGGAGTCAAGTCTCAAGTCTTTGCGCTCAAGTCCAAGTCAAGTCTCAAGTCAGGATGGGCAAGTTCAAGTCAAGTCCAAGTCCTAAACTTTGACAAAACGAGTCTTAAACAAGTCCTTATGTATTTTCAACAAATGTAATGACATCGATCAACAGAATAATACTTAATAATCAAACTGCTCTTTATTAGTCACATTAATAATTTAATAATCCATTTTCTCTCTAATAAAGTAACGTGTTGTTTTCTATTTTAAGAGGGATCAGTAAGGTAAGGCTACCGTGACGGATTGATTCAGGAGTTTAATGTATAAGATCCCTGATGTTGAGGTAACCAGAATGTTTATTTCCACTGTGTACAACATGTTATAAGGGACCCACAATCTATCTTTATGCAAGGGATAATTTGCAGCGAGGCGGTCTCTATGGGGAAGAGAACACCTGCATCTAGATCCCTCTGCAGGTGGTACTTTAACTATATTTTGATGCTAATACTTTTACTTGTAACATTTTGAATGCAGGACTTTTTATTGTAACTGCGTATTCCTACACTCTGATACTTTTACTCAAGTACAAGATCTGAACTCCCCCCACCTCTGACAATAAGTCCTGAGTGGTTACCAAAAAAAACTATTTTCATTTTACAAATCCTGCACTCAGCTTTGCTTTCTCCAATATCATTGAAAATCAGCCAGATGCTGCTTCTTTTTTCGGTTCTCGCTCATTTCTTGACTTTTTCCGACGCGCTTGCATTTAAATCCGTCTCCCCGTCGCTCTGTGCAGCTGGCCTGTACCACTACACCTGCTGTGCCCCCCACCCTTCTTTCACATAATGGGATGATCCTAGTGTGTCCTCGCATATGATTGGCCGCATGGTGGCCCAGCTAAATAAAGACCCGCCCGCAAGGATTCTCAGCAAGAGTAGGAGCGGCTGAAGATTCTGCTCTCCCCGACGGGAGTCTTCTCTTCTAGCGGGATCTCGCGATCGGCGTGTTGGAGACCTCTGAATTAAATTATCAAGTCACCTCAAGTCAGAAGGCTCAAGTCCAAGTCAAGTTCCGAGTCATTGGTGTTCAAGTCCAAGTCGAGTCGCAAGTGTTTTGTGATTTTGTCAAATCGAGTCTCAAGTCATCAAATTGGTGACTCGAGTCCAAGTCATGTGACTCGAGTCCACACCTCTGGGATTCAGTATCTTAGCTGTTCCTAGGACTGCACTCCTCTGAGGGTTCAGTATTTTAGCTGTTCCTATGACTGCACTCCTCTGAGGGTTCAGTATCGTAGCTGTTCAGCAAAATAACAACATTGTTCTAAAATAATATAATGTAAAATAGACTCTTTATGATTTACTTCTGTTATTACTGGCTGCTCCTTCACTTCTTTATATGTTCACTTACTAGTTATCTTTTCTATCCTGGATGTGGTTAGTGTAATATTTAATTTTGGCTTTTATCTGAACTATCTATCTTTGTTGTAAAACTGTCAATTTACCTACTGTAGGTCGAATAAAAGTCCTTGATTCTGAGCTGCATTGACATGAAGTCTGTAAGATTGGAAAGAAATGGAAGATGGAAAAACACCAGAAGGTTTCATTAAGTATGACTTGATGTTAACTGTAGGAAAGTTAAAGCTGTAGGCTGAACCTGTGTGCGATGCCTCCATGCTGGATCTGTTTGACGAATACGCCCTGACTGCTGCTTCCTGCGGGATTCAGACCGACCACGCTGAAGCCCAGACCTCCAGACAGAGGCCGAGTGAGCTGGCACACCTCTATGTGAAGGCCCTGCATGGACACACACAAACACACACATTTATTTAAAGTGTGTTTATAAAGAGAAGTGCAGGAATGAGTCTTAAAACCCTGAATCCAGCACTTCGGGTTCCCTCCCCTCTATGGTTTTTTGAATGAGTTTTTGGTTAGATGCCTGGAATAAGATCTGTGGTTAATACAAGCTTAAGAGATGTTCACGTTTTTGAAAAATACATGAAATACGTCACTTATTAGCCACTTTAACTAGCTATGGTAGATGCACATCCATCAGATGTAGTTTGTTTATTGTTACTTCAAAACTCATAAAGGTGGTGTTATGGAGATTATCCTGCTGTGACAAAACGTGTAATCAACATGAACATTTGTTCTAAAATTATCCAAAATCCAATGGAAGAATCTCATTGGTTGTTGCAGGCGTGTTTTTTGGCTTCACCCACCTTTGCGGCAACAAGGATCCATTTCTGTAGGTTGAATTCAGATGAGGGCGGAGTCTGACGGATGGGTGGAGACAAGGCAGTGCTCATTAGGGAGGAGGAGCTGCCGACTGGATCAACAGCGCTCATGATCAGCTGACCCTTTTTGGAGAAACTGAACTCACTGCAGGCTTCAGGTGGCATACTGCTCAGCTACAACGTGGAGAAGGAGAGGGAGGAGGAGGGGAGGAGGGGGAGGACAAAGAGGTGAGAGAAAAGGAGAGGAGGAGGAGGAGGAGAAAAACAGGAGGAGGAGTGCGGGACAAGGACGAGGGGAGGAACAAATAAAAAAGAGAAGTAGGAAGAAGAGATAAAGAAGCAGAGGAGGTAGGGACATTTAAAACAAATCAGAGCACAAGAAGGAAGTAGTTTGAAAGGGGAGATGAGGGGATTAAAGAAAATAAGTAGAAGATGTGAACGTGGAACAGAAAGAAGAGAAAAGGGAAGGGGATAATGAAAAGGAAAAGAAAGGGGAGAAGCAGGAATAGGACAAAAAAGAGGAAGCAGAAAAAGAGTGACAGAAAGAGGAGAGAGGTGCGCAGGAGGAGGAGAAAGAGAAAGAGAGGTTTGTCAGATGAGGGAACATGTTGGAGCTCTGGAGCTGTGTTCGGTGAAGCTCTCTGACTGACACACCGTGCATTAAACACCAGCGGACCAACAGCACAGTGTACTGGCTCACTATCACGCTCAGTTTTCTCAGGGTCCCACAAACCAGGATCTGCTCCATGGAGTTCAGAAACCAGGTCACTGTGCAAGTTAACACCTCACTTTCCAGTTTCAGACGGTATTTATTTGGACAGTTTTTGTTCAGCTGCTTGTGTTTACACACGTACATATTGCATTTTGTATAGATATATATACATGTTAGATTAAAGTACAGGCATTGAAAAAGGAAAAACTCATTAACTGTAGCATAATTATAGAAACATTTGATTCAATCAACATATGATCAGTCCTGTTGTAGGTACAACAAGAATGATCAATGGTCAATGAAGGATAATTCATCTCATTTATATATTTTTCTTCTTAAATAAAAAAACACAAAATATCAATATCATCTTATTTATTTTTCAGAAATGTCTACCAAGTTTAAGATTTGATAATTTAACGTTGATAAAGGAAAATATTTAGTGGAAATGTACCACTTCAATCCCAGAGATTATAGCATTTTTTTGTAAATGTAGCACTCTAATCTCTGGAATTCAGATGTATTTTTAGGGAACATTCCCTCCTTGGACCGGCTCTTTCTCACCCCTTATCATTATTATTTTTGACCTAAAAAATCCCCAATGCATCACTTTATTTATTTGAATCACTAGAGGTAAAAAAAAGTATAAGCAGAGCAGGACTTCAGGTTTTACCACCTAAACAACCTCAACTCATAAAGACACAGGAGAGAGAGACACTCTCTATATGCAACGACATTGTCGACAGAAGAGAAAGACATGTAGTTAAAAAATGAAGCAGCGAAGCCTGGGGGTAAGTGGAGAGAAAAATAAAATCAATAGATTCCTCTGCAGGCCCTCTCTCTCTGAACAGGTAATGTATTAATGACCTTTCCACTCACATTGTGGAAACTTATCAGTCTGCAGCTTATTTAGGCCGGGGCTGACGGAGCAGGATCCAGAGCCATTTCATCAATACGCCTCGACAAGGCCGTTACTCAAACCAAGACACTAGATATTAAAGCTTGATAGATCCGCAGAGAGCCGTGGGGAGGGGTAGGAAAATAAATAAAGAAAGAGAGAGAGAAGTCCCCGCTTCATATACCCTCCACCGGCTTCCACCCAACACTTTCATAGACTCAGCTCTGACCTTCGCAGCACTTAGAATATGAAGCCCGGCGACGGTTATTGCCATTATCTTAATTTGGCCTGCAGATTGTTTATTGTAAAGGCTCGGCGTCAGTACGGGCTGGAGCTGCATACAGATGAGGGGGGGTGATTCAATGTCCCCCCTTAGCCCCACTGACAGGTCACGCTGTTGGACAGGAGGCAGCAGTGTGCAGACACCTGATAGGCTGTGGACACCTGGGCGGAGATACACATGTCGGACTAATCGAAAATATTTATTAGTCAGCAAAATGATCTAAATGAGTAAGCGACTCACAGTTCTGACAAACAATCAGAATACTGAGAGAATGAATTCCTTTCATACTGTATAAACTAGTGTCATGTGATGTAGTGCGTTGCCTTCCCTAGTCAGCCTCCTGAAGCGGACTGAATAGAATATCTTTCACAATGCCTGTTTCATGTATAATGTAGTCAACATGCTCACCAACAGACTGACCTTATTCCAAGTTAAGGAGAATTTAGTGGTTTCGGTTGCATCATTTTGTTTTTAGGGTATTTATTTAGAGTTACACATATTTGATCTTGTAAATGTTTCTGTATGATACATGAATTATCTCCCATTGTAGTTGTGTTGGTCATTTGTATTGTGATTACTCTCTTGTTTAGTGTCTGGGACAGTATTCTATAGCTGGATGCTTTATTTGACTGTCCCACTTTGCATATCTCCATTCTGTCTGGTGACGTGAGTCGTGAGGGATTAAAGGCACAATGTCAGTACAGGCTACAGCTTCTTAAGAAGAACGTCTACTAATGAGGCTCCTTTTTCTGGTATGTCAGTATGTTTTAAACTATTTGTTTGTACGTTTCAATAAGACAAATGGGTTTGGTTCCAAAGAAAGTACTTCCAGTTGCTGTGTAACAGAAAGAAAAGTTGATAAGTGATGTTGGATTTAGGATTTGAAAACCCAAGTTTAAGACTGGATGCGTAAAGCTAGTTAGTATTGGTAAATATCTTAATTTAGACTCTTCCTATAACTATAGCATTACGGCCCTAAACTCTTCGGGAGGATTGTGACCGGCCTCTATCTGCGACAGGCTGAGGTGAATGTGTGGCCCGTAGCTCCAGTGTATCTCAGACGTGTTTTAAGCAGTGCTGCTGGGGTGTGAGCTGCAGGTTGCTCTTTGTGTGTCACCTGGCTGCGGAGCTGTTTGATGGAGTGCTGCAGGGTGAGGATGTGGCTGAAGAGGGGACTCTGCAGGGTCTCCCTCAGGTTGCCCATGGTTTCACTGTGGGTCCACTCCTCCCTCTGCAGCAGTTTGGCCTGCAGTCGCTCCAGAGCTCCCAGAACCTGCTGCCGCTCCGCTGAGGACGCTGAACACAGGACGCATTCATTAGACAGCAGTAACTACACAAAGAGAATGCAATTCCAACTGATGGCTGTTTGAAATGTTAAACAGGTGAGAGGATTTACCTGCTGGGACATTTTCAAACATTGTCCTCCCTCCCTCTCTCTCTGTCTGTCGTTCTGGACCAATCTGAAAAGAGAGACAGACAACAATATTTCACATTTATTTCAAACACAACACATAACAGACAGTGTGTGTGTGTGTGTGTGTGTGTGTGTGTGTGTGTGTGTGTGTGTGTGTGTGTGTGTGTGTGTGTGTGTGTGTGTGTATGAGTCTACCAGTTAATAGTGCATTTTCTGTTTTGCGGTTTTAAAGCTTTAAAAAAAAGCTGCAGTTGTGTCACAACCAAAGAAAACAACTTCAAAGCAGAAAAACACTTTCTTTTTCCTGACTGGAAACAGTGTTGGTGTTCAACAAAGAAAGAGTTCAATGTGACTTTGTTGTACTCGGGAATAAGTGCTGTCAAAATGAACATTATACTTTTTTCTTGGCACGTTAAAAATTAGGAGACTAATTGTGATATCTTCAAATACAACTTTACCACAGGGCTTTACTGAATGGTTTAGTTTCATTAGCATTTGCTTGTTTTAAGCTGTTTTTTATTGCATGGTGAAAAACACTTTTAATCGTGTTTCAAATGTGTGTCAAAATACACTTTCCATATTTATCCTAACAAGAAGCTGTTTGAAAGATGACTGCACTTGAGGAAAATACAAAGTCATCATTTAAGAATGTACAGCCAAGACCAACTATATACACCTGACTATATTGCTGGAGGGAAAATGGTGGAGAAAGGAATCTACAGGAGCTAACATTTAAACATCTGTGCAACTAAATCACGAGTGAGCTTCATTCATTTGGATGCATTCTGCTTATGGAGTCTGGCAAGTGCTGCTTTTGCTAGAACATATTTAAAACATATTTAAATGTTTTGCAGTTTTTTATGCAATGGGCACTTTAACTCTGAAAACTTTAGGTACATTCTCCTAATCGTACTTAAATACTTTTACTGACCGTACCATTCTCAATTCAGTACTTTTACTTAAAATTGAGTATTTGTACAGTTACTCAAATAAATAAAGTGCTTTTTGTAGTGTACATGTGCTCACAGCTGATCCCAGCACTGACAGGCTGCTAGTGGAACAGGCTGCTGTGTGCTGCGTTCAGGTGCCTGTCTCAGGTTTCTCAGGTTAAAATCCTCGTTATCAGCACGGCTTGTTTACACAGTCAGAGCAAAGCAGAATCCACACACACACATGGTAAAACAACCAGACCCACATTCTCCAACCGGCACATCAAACAGAAACTGACCTGCTGACATGAAACCTCCTCACACCTGTAACCTCACCTGAGAAACCAGGAAGTGAAACTCAAACAACTCAAAAGAGAGGATGGTGAATATTGAAACCATACATTTGAACTAATCAATATAAATACTTTCTCAAATCCATATTGTGTATATTCTACTATCCTAAAGACGGCTGACAGCTTAAAATATTGAAGTAAATCTGTTGCAAGCAGGTTCAATTCGCAACAGGTGCATCAAACATTATTAAACCAAAGAAAAAACATTTAAAGCAGCCGCTACTTCTTACAACAAACGTGTTCTGATTTGCGACAAGACCAAACTTTACTTATCCGTGTGTTTATAAACCAAAACTGAGATTAAACAGCAACCAACTATGTATTGTCCAGCGTGTTAACACACAGCACACAGCTAACAGCTGGCTACACGTTAGCATGCTAAGTTAGCTTGGTAAATGGCGTCTAAAAAAGAGTTTTGAATAAGTTAGAGCAGATACACAGTCTGAGGATAGAGCTGAAAGTCAGTGAGGAATTCTAATAAAACAGAGAGTTTTTAAAGGGGGTTTGAACTGATGTAAAAACTCACATGAAGTGAATCCAGTTTGGCATCAGTGTTGCTTTAATGTTGCGTTCAGGTGCTATCGGAAGTATTTGTCCAGTGCATGTTTAGCACAAGTAGAATAATGGTGGATGTTATTAGCATCATTTAACAACCGAACGCGAAGACAGTGTGAGGCACAATGATGTGTTCATGTCCATATTATTTGCTTTACATATGTTACACATTTTTTGTTTTTGCTTCATGCGATATTTTTTCTAATAATATCCGTTTTTTCATAATATATTAAGTTATTTTAAGTACACTTACTCAATTAGTGTACTGTACGTTTTGATGTCCTTATACATTGCTGGAGTATTTGCATATATTGCTACCTTTTACTTCTTATCGAAAATATGTATGCAGCGATTGCTAATTAAAGGCGCAAATATATGCAATTAAACAAAAATACAACCAATACAAATCATCATTAGGGATAACATAAACAACGTACAATGTTGTCACAGGTTATAAACAGGTTCATGTCAATTGTCATTAATATAAATTGCAAACACGAGAATATACACCTGCCAAAACATAAACACGTAAAAATAGTTGAGAATCATAGAAACCAAACAAAAAAAGGTCAATGACAAAGGTGCAATGATCACAGCTGAATATGTATACATATATATATACATATTACACTATTTTGCAAAGTTTACTAAGTTGTTGGAAAAGTTGTTTTAATGCCACGACGTGAATTTGCTTTGCTGGTAAAGTGAAAAAATAATTTGCACCAAAAGTTCCAAAATTACTATGCTTCTAAAAGTCCCGAAAGCATCATTGTGTGACGTAACAGAATTAGACATGGCGTCCTCCTGGAGACGGCTGGTGTGTTTACGCTCCGGGGTTTGGAGCCTCATATTTTACTCTGTTTACTCTCATTTAAAGCTCGTTCTGGCGGAGGAAGTGGATAGCTGCGACAACCTCAGACTGGGACAGTATCCTTTTATTACTGCTGACTCACGTTACTCTGAATGAACAGAAGACCAGTCACCTTGTTCGCTAACATTAGCCGCAGCTAGCTAAGCTCTATGTAATGTTAAGGTATCAGCTAAAATAACAATACACATTACATACAGTGTTATAATAACACATGTTAGCTGTGTTGTGTTATAAAGTGCTTACTTTGGGAATAATTAACTGCTTTAGAGACAGGACGCTGTATGCATTTCATTTCAAACCTTTATTTATACAGATAAATCCCATTGAGATCATTGATCTCTTTTTCAAGGGAGACCTGATTTACTTCTTAACCCCCATGTAGAAGTGTTTCTGTTCTAATAGGATAATAACAACATCCGGTTTATATATGTTCTCATTGCACTTCCACATCCTTTAAGTATAAGATACGATTTACTTTATTGATCCCAAATTGATTTGTTTGCGTTGCAGCAGCATAAAAAACAAGCCATTGCACATCATTGTAAATTAAAAGAGTTTAAATAAACAATTCTAAAATGTAAACATCTCAAAATAGAAATAAAACAGCATCAAAAAGTAGAAAATATAAAGATGACTGTGAAGATAACAAATCTATAAACCAGTGGTAACCAACCTTTTCAAGCTCAAGATCACTTGATCAAGTTGCTCTATCAGCCTGCCTTTAATGAGACTGCTGTGACTGCACATTATCTGTAAGCCTTTTGAAATCTGGCTGATATTAGTGATGGCCAGCCGGAGGCAGTCAGTAAGATGTGCGTCAGTCATACGAGTTCTATACTTGGATTTAATTATTTTCATTTGTGAAAAGGCCGTTTCACATAAGTATGTGGAGCCAAAGTAGGCCTTCAGTTTAAGCGCACATGACACAATCAGTGGATACCTCTCTCTACTCACGAGTGACCAAAAGTCCTGATCTCTTGCTCTGGCCTTCAATTCAATGTCGCTTTGCATTTCAATGATCTCCGTGTCAACACCCATATGTAATGTAAACACCTCCTGCATTTTAGCTGACAGCTGTTCAATGTCAACGCTGAGGAAAGGGTTTGATACAAAACCAACTACTTGCCCCATGTCTCGTAGCTCCACAAATCGAGCACCAAATTCTGATGTCAGTTTGTTCAAATGGGCGAAGAATTGTTCAGGATGGAAAGCAGTTTTGTCTGTGAGGTTTTGTGACACCTTTTCAAGATTTGGGAAGTGTGTCAGCCTCGCATGTCTTAACTGAGTGGTCCACAAACTGATCTTCACTTTGAATGCCTCCACTGCGCTAATCATGTGACCAAGCTCTCTGTCTTTCCCTTGCAATTCTCGGTTAAGGTCATTGAGTTTTGCAGTCAGATCGGTAAGGAACCCCAAGTCCAATAACCAAGTATCGTCGGACAGCTGCTCATACTCCTCGTTCCTCGACTTCAGAAAACTGATGATCTCTGGCAGCAAATCCAGTAAACGCTGGAGCACCTTGCCCCGACTGAGCCACCTGAGCGTGAAGGATCAAATCTCCATACACAGAGTCCAGCTCGTCCAATAAAGACTTAAATAGCCGGTGCTGGAGTGCTTTTGCGCGAATTGAGTTGACAATCTTAACAACAACATTCAATACATGTGACATGTCAATTGCTTTAGCTGCCAATGCCTGTTGATGTACCACACAGTGATAGTTTACAAATGGTGGAAAGTCTGGGTCTTTTCTGCACAGCGCAACAAATCCTGAACGAACACCGAGCATCGCTGGTGCCCCATCGGTTGTGAAGGACACTATTTTATGAATGGGAATCTTGTACTCACGAACATAGTCCTTGAATGCCTTGTACACATCCTCACCCCTGGTTCTTTCTTTCAATGGGATAAGGGCAAGAAAGGCCTCCTTGACAGTCACATCTGTGAAAACCATCCGGACAAACACACCTAGCTGGGATGTGTCTGTGGCATCGGTAGACTCGTCAAATTGAACTGAAAAGTATTCCGAGAGAGACAAGTCTTTTAATACTTGCTGGGATACATCTTCGGACAATGACTGGACTCTTCTGGCTACAGTAGGTGCACCAAGTGGTACACTTTTTATCCTTGCTTTTATGTCCTCTTTGTTTTTGAAATCCTCAAACAAGACGTCAACTGTGGCGCTCATTGCTTCTTTAATCATCTCACCATCCGTAAATGTTTTTTTGTGCTGAGCCAAAATATGGCTAATCAATCCGGAGGGACGTTTCTGTAGCTGCATTGCTCTTTGCTGTAGGCGCGATGAAAAGCGACTGCTGTGCTTTCAGTCCTCTTTTCAGTTCATCAATTATTTTGGTTCTTAATGCGCTGTTGAGTGGATATGAGTCTTTGAATGTACCATGGGTGCTCGCATGATGGCGCTCCAGGTTGCCCCGTTTCGCCAAGGCTACCGCCTGTTGGCATATGAGGCATACAGTCTTCTTCCGCTGATGTGAAAATAAATTCATGCTCCCATTCCGGGTGGAAATAATACGTTTTTGATTTCTTTTTCGCCGGACCCTCAGCCATATCGATGTTGGTTAAAGGTTAGCAGAACTTGGTACAGTTTAAGTTACTCCTCAAGATGACCGTTAAGATACGATTTTTAACCCCACCCACAATTGCATGCAGCAATTCATAGACGTCAGCATATCTAATAACCAATTGGAGTTTGTAAAATGACCTGTGCGTGATTCAAATCACCAAGCCAGAGCTAGCTCTAAAAAGTTTGTTTGAAAATATTTTTATTTTGGAAAATATATTTCCTACAGAAAAAAAGGACAGTAAAACAAAGTGATTCAGAAATGTGTGAGCTGCTGCCTGCTACTCGTCCCCGCAGACCCACCCCCTAGTTACTCAGAGCTCCATCAGAACAAAGCTGTCTGCCGTCTGATGCTCTATTGGACACCATGTTATAATGTTTGGAGTAATTATACCGTTTTTGACGAACATAAATGTTTTTTCTGGCATCACTTTCAAATGTTACAGGGACTGGTATGAGGGCGCAAATGTTCCAAGTTCAGAACAATGTAGTTTGCTCTGCTGTTGAGTTCTAGTGTTATAACAAGCTGTGTTCATATGTAGTTCATATACACATGGCAAAGTATTAGAAACACATTCCAGTATAGACTGATAGCATTTAGTGGAGAGCTGTTGGTTAGACTGAGTTTTAATGTTGGGCGTTTTGAGAAGAATGGGAGTGAGTTTCTGAGTTAGCCACACCATCCAATCACAGCTGCACAAAAGGTAAAGGGAGTAGACCAATATCTGTATATACATGTAAGTTAGGTAGGGGATTATAAATATGATAATACATTTGATAAAACAAGAAAGAAAAAGACATAATCATGTATAACACTGCTCAAATGAAAACAGACTCAACAAAGCGCTTCACCATTCAGGATACTATTAAAAGATCATCAACAGAAGAAAAGAATGATTCTGATGTAACATCTGAAAGAATATGAAAGTGAGTGAAAGCAAGTAGAATGCAGAGTAATAACTCAAAGAGGAAACACTAATGATGTGCTGTGTCAGCTGGTTGGGAGTCCTTCACTCTCCTCATGTATCTCTGCAAAGATCCCAAGATAGATGAATCCACCCAGGAGCCGGAGAACTGCAGGGACGTGACGGCCTGGGGTGAGAGGTCTCATGATGTCTTCTTCACCATGTTGTGATTTGACATGGTCTCACAAACACGTGATGTTCATCTTTCAGTCCTGCAGGGTAATTAGGGAAAGGTGATACATAGGAAATGTTCCACGTCATCGTATCAGATGTGTTGACCCTGTCTGTATCATCACTTAACCTTTGACCTCCATTGTTTATTATCTTTACTGTAGTTTGTTTCGGTTAAAGCCAGAAGATTTTCATTTCACTTTGTGTTCAATTGCCTTTGTAATGTTTCTGCATATAACAATGATTACGTTTAAACAAAATAAGACTAGATGTAAGAAAACTAGTCTTCTGATCAAACACGACAATAAACTGAATATTGTAAATATTGATTGAGAAATCCTAACTGTGTGTGTGTGTGTGTGTGTGTGTGTGTGTGTGTGTGTGTGTGTGTGTGTGTGTGTGTGTGTGTGTGTGTGTGTGTGTGTGTGTGTGTGTGTGGTGTGTGTGTGTGTGTGTGTGTGTGTGTGTGTGTGTGTGTGTGTGTGTGTGTGTGTGTGTGTGTGTGTGTGTGTGTGTGTGTGTGTGTGTGTGTGTGTGTGTGTGTGTGTGTGTGTGTGTGTGTGTGTGTGTGTGTGTGTGTGTGTGTGTGTTTACAGTTGAGTGCCTCCCAGCTCCAAACATCAGCTGTCGGCTCTCTAACGGGACAGAGTTCAGGTTTAGCGGGGAGGAGGTGGGCTTCAACAAAACCATCCCCTGCAGAAACGTGTGAGTTTCACACACACACACACACACACACACACACACACACACACACACACCACTAGTTCCCTTTGAGAGGGTAAACTGTCTGCTGCAGGATTACTTCAGATATTTGTGTTACTTTTATGTGGAACATTATAATGGTGTTTTGACAAATGCAATAACATGCTAAATGATGCTTATAATGATTATATTTGATTATTATTATCATTATTGATCACTGTTCAAATCTGAATGTATTCCCTCTCAGGAGTGGTTATTCCTACAAAGTAGCCGTGGCTCTATCTCTGTTCCTGGGCTGGCTGGGAGCAGACCGCTTCTACCTGGGATACCCTGCTCTAGGTACACATACACATTCACATACACACACGCATACTAACATGATGTTTCATTTGATGTTGTTGTTTCATAGCTGTGGCACAAACCAAATTCATCTCCTTGTTGTTTCAGATAAAGAATTGGCCTCTATATACTGTATTTTGGTGAATGACAGAAAACAAAGTCATAGAAATGACTGGGTGATAAAAGGATGTCCCTAATGTACATGATAAAATCTTATAATATCATATTAATAATAACAAAATAATAACGATGATAAAAATAAATGATTGCAATGTTTTGGAACATCCTGATATTCATTTATTTTCTGATATTACCTATTTTATAAGAATTGGGATAATTATAAATATGGATCAATATAAAAGCTAAATGTGATTTTATGACTGTATAGTCCAGTCTTAGAAAGAAACCTCAACAGTTTGTGTACTGCAAAGATCAAGAATCTTATTCAAATTGAAATGTAGAAATATATGAATTGCGATGAAGGCAGTAATCTGAGTAACTGAAAACACACACAAACCCTGAAAGAAAACAACCTTTTGTGACTGGACAGACAGATACCACAGGAGGGAGGAGAGGAAGTTTGATTGTATGGATTTACTTTGTACTACTCTTGATCTAAAGAACATAGTAACGTTCACACTTTCCACTTAAAGTCAATTTAGAAGAGAAATTATCCACTGTTTTCCAGGAGCCGCCTAGTGGTGGTTAGAGGACCTGCAGCTGATCGCGCTCAGCTTCTGAATTCATTAAGCCTCTGTTTTGTGGTTGAGCTACTCACAAAAGACCCCACAGAACAACAGCTATGATCAACAAGCACAAGTTAGGGAGCTTCTTTGAATGAGACATCTGCAGCAAGACAAACGCTAAAAGGCTTCAGGTGTGTGTGTGTGTGTGTGTGTGTGTGTGTGTGTGTGTGTGTGTGTGTGTGTGTGTGTGTGTGTGTGTGTGTGTGTGTGTGTGTGTGTGTGTGTGTGTGTGTGTGTGTGTGTGTGTGTGTGTGTGTGTGTGTGTGTGTGTGTGTGTGTGTGTGTGTGTGTGTGTGTGTGTGTGTGTGTGTGTGTGTGTGTGTGTGTGTGAGCTCCACAGGTCAGACAAAAGATTGAACAGTTAAGTGTTCTGATCGCACAAAATACATACTGCAGAGCTCAGTACCAACACAATTGAAACAGAAGAGTTCTCCTAAGAGTGCCGCTAGAGTTTAAATCATAGTAATCACAATATCTGAAAAGCTTCATCTTCTAAGGAGCAGGAATAGGATCAGTAAATTAATAAAATATGTAATAATCTTTTGTGGCTCTGGCACAATAACTTCCTTAAAATAATGCATTGTCTTTTCTTAAGAGAATGACATGTAGGGCTGACACATATACACATATATATATATTAAATGTTTATGAATCCTGTCTCTCAGGACTGTTGAAGTTCTGCACTGTTGGTTTCTGTGGAATCGGCACTCTGATTGACTTCATCATGATCGCCATGCAGGTGAGTCCCACCCTCCCCCAGCCTGTAAACAAACAAACATTGCTCAGGTCATCACATGCACCAACTCTCGGGGTCTTCCCAAAGAATACTTTTCATATAATCATTGAGGAGTTTAAACACACATCTGCAGTAGTTAATATTGTTAAATGTAACCACTTGGTATATCAATATCAGGGGGAAAAAGTTATTTTGTTGTCAAGATAATAAGTGATTAGATCCTTATTTGACCGATCTTACATTCTTCATGTTATGAAGAAAAACACTCTTCCTGCTTATGAAGACCATGATGGTTGTTGAAAGCACCCTAGAAAGCATGTGAGTATTTTTAAAAACTATTAGAGGACATGACATGACATGTCATGCTTTTCCGGTTATTACCCGTCCCCTTGTGTGTTATGTAGCTTTCTCTGCATGTGAACGGTCTGCAGAGTCACAAACCCTCAAAGTACACCCTGTAGCGAGTAAAACTCTAACACAGAAAAGACTCACACTGTGAGTGCGAGTGTGTGTGCTCAGGATAAAGTGTGTGTAACTAGTTAACTAGTAAGGTAAAAACAATTGTACTAGTGTATCTAGTGGACACTTTGGACCTCACTAGTTAACGTGTAGACATTTTGAGCCTCACTAGTCAGTAACTAGTAAGGTCAACTAACTAGTGCGCTGCAAAAGCTCTGACATGTTAACTAGTTACACAAAAGAAGCACAACTAGTTAACTAGTGGCATACATTTGTCTACACTAGTTAACTAGTAGCACCCAGAATCACTCACTAATGAACTAGTAAAGGCACAAGGTTCACTAGTTAACTAGTTGATGCCTCTTTTGACCTTACTAGTTAACTAGTGGGACTAAAAACGTCTACACGTTAACTAGTGAACCCTTTGCCCTTTACTAGTTAACTAGTGAGATACATTTAAATTCCACTAGTGAGGCTTAAATAGTTCACTAGTAGCACTAATGGGTCCCAAATGTGCACTAGTCACACTAGTTGCACAGAATGCTAATGAGGAGGAGGGGAAAGAACGCATCGAGGTCTCCCATTGGCCCTAAGCTATAGAGCGCCACCCAGCCCAAATAGTTTCTTTAAGAGCTTAAATACACTGTGTTTTAAAATACAGTCATATGACCATATTTACAAAAATATAAAACAAAAGTATTTTTGTAATTATGATCATATGACTGTATATCCAATTAGGTAAGAACATTGAAGACTTTGTTCAAATTAGAAAGTTGCCTTAGAACTACAGACAGGAATATAGATCCTCTTTAAAACATTTTGTTAAGCTGCAATTTGAAAGGTGCTGGATTAGAATAGCATTGTGATAACAGAGTGACATTATTGATGGATAGAAAGAGGAAGTAACCCTCTTCGGATCACAGCGTTCCTGACGACGCTGAAGTTGGCTTCTGATTCAGAGCTTCCGATTCGGCAGTTAAGGGGAAAGTTAAGGGACATTTAATTTACAGCGCTGAGCGAACAATCCTCCGTGTGTGTACCTCTTAAATCGCTGCATAGCCGATTTATTTGGACTAGATGATCCCAGAGAGTCCAAACATTCTTTATAACACAGTTTTAGATTTGTGAAACCTTGATTATATTTTTGAAAATACAAAAAATGGAGATTTCAGTGCTTTTTTCGCATCTTGACCACATTAGACCAGGTCCTGATCTAAAACCCTAAAAATCTAAAAATGTTTGGTTTTTGTGACCAGTTAGACTCATTAAGGCCATTGTTTCCCTTTATAAGTGCAACTACGTGGATTGGAGTCTTTCAGAGCCTGTCACAGTTCCAGGTCATACCAGTGTAAAGCTATATGTACATTAGTAATCTATGTCAAAAAAAGTATAAACAGCATCGATATTAGTGCTGTGTCGACGCGTCGACTTCAAAATATCGTCGACGACATATTTCCGCGTCGACGCGTCGCTATACACACGTGGGTCACCCAAAGCAACAAGCAGTTCGCAATCGCACTTCAAACACAATGGAGACTGAAACGGCTACCACCTCCTCCTCACAGGATTGCGCACGAAGCCCCCAAACGAAAACATCTCGCCCTAGGTCTTCAAAAGCATGGGAATATTTTAAAGTTAGTCCAAAACGCAAAGATATTTATATATTTATATCTCACTTAGACTGCTGCATAGCCTAGCAGAAGCAGCAGCTAGCTGTGGTGGCTACCATTAGCAGCTAGCATTTGCTCTCCGATTTTTACATAAAATGGAATTATGGATTATAAATTCAATCATTTTTTTATACATAGACGTTAAAAACCTATGGATTAACCGATTCAGCCGCGTTTTTTCTCATTTTAATGCCATTGAACACGTCTTTTGATCAGATTGACAGCTACGGTGGTAAGACGATCTCCCTAGAAGCTCTGTGAAGGTACGTGTTGTGATGACTGTATTTGCTTCCCCTGTCGCGAGTCCGGATCACTCAGTGATGATACTATATACCTACATAATCTGTGGAGTCTCAGCTTTAATCGGATATATTGTATGTGCAGCTACGATAAGTAATAAGGGTACTTTTATCTTGAGTTCTGTGCCAATGTCCGTTAGCATTTTTCGCTCAGGGGTCATTTAGATGCTTCTTATGAGACTTGTGTTTTGTTTTGGTAAACATGGTTTGTATCGTCAATTAGCTGAGATTATTTCCGTTAATCTGGTATAACACATTAATAGGTTCTTAAATATTAAGATCCCCTGAGACACAGTATCGTGAAACAAATTTTTTTTACATTACGTTTTTTTTACATTACGTTTTTTATGAATTGAACAACAGAAAAATAATCGTTAGATTAGTCGACTAATCGATCAAATAATCGCCCGATTAATCGTTTTCAAAATAATCGTTTCCCCCCAGCACTAATCGATATCAAAACTTGCTAAACATGCTCATGTCTTTATTATATTTGTGTTGCAAAGGTCATGCCACAGTCTGACAAGCATAACTTGTTTAAGAATTCAAAATGCAGCTCCCACTTCAATCAATAAAGTATTCCAAATATATATCATGTGCAGTGCTCATTAGTAGCCGTCATCCCATGCAGTTTAAATATACTGGGACCCCAGCAAGGCAGCGTTACACTGGTGAGTACATGTAAAAGGATTTCAGGAGCCTTTTGCTTCATTTATATTATTTTAGTGGTTTGATTAAGAGTACTTTTTAGAAATTCTAACAATGTATTTTTGAAAATGTATGAAACAAAAAAAAGTCTCCATACCTGTTAAATAACAAACTAACTTTATACGAATAAATTCAAGATGTTTTTTAAGATAGACTTTATACATGTTCTGAAGCCACTGTGGCCTCAGGATGCTTCCGACACAACATTCAATAGCTTTAGCCAACGAGCTGCTGGGTCAGGTGAGGCTGCAGCAGCTCTGTGCCCTGATGTGAGCTATCTGTCTTTAGGAGTATGTGGTGTTCTACGGCTCTGTGCCTGTTAGCATGTTAGCCTATCTCCTGCTGGGTGACAGACCCTGCCGTTTGTGATGGACTCTTACCGCTGATGCACTGGCAGAAAGAACATCATTGCGAGGCCTGGTCTCCTGAAAAGCAGGTGCAGCCTACAAACAAGAGCAGGGAGGAGGAGACACATGTTGGCACAGTCATGCATTACAATCATAAAGCAGAAGAACAACAACAGTTAGCCAAAAGCAAAGCAGCATGAGCAGAACCCTGAGAACACGCTGTGGGGTCTCATAGCAACGCGGTGCAAATGATTTATGACTGGATCATTTATTAATTGCTGTTAAAGCATAAACAGTTAGAATGCTTTAGTAAGTTTTGCTTTCACTTTAATAAAATGATCCTGTGAGGATACTGAGTTCATTTGAAGCAGACTCAGTGTCAGGGTTGGGAAAATAGAACCCAAATGCAGTAAAAGGACTAAAAGAACAGGTAACAAAAAGCGAGCTTTATTTCCCAAAGCTGAATGACAAAAGAAAACAAGGAACAACTTAACATACCAAAATGGGGGGAGTACGAGGAAGGATCAGGACAAAAAACCTCAGGAACAAACATGGAGCGTGACAGGTAGCATGGACAAGAGCAAATAGACTAACAGGTATCATATAGACGAGAAACGACGACGAACAAACATGGTGCACAGGGGAAGACAAGACCATGCCAAAAAAGTACTGAAATCTCCCTTTTTTGTATTTTCACAAATAGAATTAAGGTTTCACAAATCTCAAACTGTGTTATGAAGAATCTTTAGACCCTCTGGGATAATCCAGACCAGATTTGATGAGTCTAGGTATAGTGGTTTTAGATCAGGACCTGGGGCCTCATTTATAACGCCGTTATAACCTTCACGTGGGAAGGTTGCTTACGTAGTAGAAATCCAAAAAATAGGTACAGAAATGTTCCCACATTTTCCGATTCACCAAACATTGCGTACCGGCGAGGAAAGTGCGTACAGCACTTCCTACGCCGGTTTCCCTTTATAAATCACAATTGACTCGAAATGCGGTGCAGCTTTTGCGGGCTTCACGTAACGCCCATATTTGCCTATAAATAGTCAAAGAAACGCCCATTCATTCATTCTGACTGACTGCATGAAGAAGATCGCAGGAAATGACGACAGCACAGCTAAAAAAGACTTCTCACACCGTGTCAGATTGTGGTTATTTTGGGGAGGTGGAGATAAATCATATTGTTTGGTGGATGCAGTTTGAACCAGAGTAGCAGCATGGAGGTCGGATCGTCACCAAAATAAATAAATAAGTGGTCCGAAAAAGGTTGATGACAAAAACAATACACATAGCCTTCCTCAGGCAGTGTGTTTGTACCGGGGGCAGGAGACCCCCCCCTTGATGAGAGACTGTAAGAAGTGATCGGGGAATCCCTCCGGAGTGGAGTCATGACGACTGGATCTGAATAATGTTTTTGTATTTGGTGGTTTGTGTCCTAGCTGTCGATCAGCTGTGCGCAGCGTCTCCACTGCAGCCTGTGCATCTCAACCTCCCCGCAGCAACTCTATATCCACCAGTTAAAGGAAGTACAACTAATGTGTTGTGTTATATTAGCTGTTCAATTTACCACATATGGTGTTCTTAGCTTCCATACCTCCTGTGTTTTACGAGCTACTTATCAAGTCTTGGCAAACGGCATAAAACACGATTAAACTTGATGGTATATAAAACCATGCTCGTATCTACAACCTATAGAAATGCAAAACGGCTTCAGTTTAGACGTAATTCTGTCCTGCTTACCGCATCATTTATGAGAAAATATTTCATAACATTAACACAACATATTCGAGGTGGTTTTAAATAACATATCCGTATTTATTTATTTCTCCAAGTTATGTTTTTGTGTGCACTGAGGAGTCTCAAACAGGCGTTTGTTTAATCATTTTAAGATTGGCTTTAATCAATGTTTGAAAATGAATTCTTCATATATGATAAATGAGGTAACATTTTATTTATGGTATTATTTCCACATATTTCTCTCCATTCTTCCTTCTGCCAACGGTGTCGCAGTTTCTCGTCTCTCCCGTGTTTGTGCTTAGTGCGTACGCATGGGTTAGAGTTTGCGTGGAGGACCGCACGTTTTCCCGTCAAGTTAGTATTTTATAAATCGCAACATTGCGTAGAAACTGGCGTACGCCATTTTTTGAGCGTATATCCCTTTATAAATGAGGCCCCTGGTCTTATGTGGTCAAGATGCGAAAAAAGCACTGAAATCTCCCTTTTTTTAATTTTCACAAATATAATTAAGGTTTCACAAATCTCAAACTGTGTTATAAAGAATCTTTAGAGTCTCTGGTAATAATCCAGTCCAGATTTGATGAGTCTAGGTATAGTGGTTTAAGATCAGGACCTGGTCTCAGGGCCGGCCCTAGGCACTGGCGAACTAGCCGGTCGCCTAGGGCGCCAGATCTGGAGGGGCGCTGCGCTGGGAGAAAACAAATTATAATAAAAAAAAGAAATTATTTATTTATTTAAAATGTTTATTCTGCCTAATTATCTGCCCTTGATGTAATAAATTTACATTAATAATTGAATAAAGTAAACACCCTTTGCACCCCGGGCCGGCAACATTTGCCCTGTACGAGATGCGCTGTAAGTGATGAAAGTGGGGGATGTTGACTTATCAGGCGCCCGCAGCTCACAGCCAAAGTGCGAGCGAGCCTCCGAGCGAGTAAGAGAGAGAGAGAGAGGGCGCTCATGCATCTGTACCGCGGATTGTTGTTCGATTGAGGCTGATAACTACAGCTCAGTGAGGTAAAGGACTGTTTTTAGTGTTTAGATAGTTCACTTTAGTCTAAGTTATCTCAGTGGGTCTCAAACGGTTTGGTCACAATTTATGTAAACAAATATTTCCAAGGCACTCCTTTATAATTATTAGGATAAATAACAACAGGTTTGAAATCATTCCATATACTATAGGACAGTAAACCAAAAATATCATTTAAAACTGGAAATAAAAAATTAAATACGTTACATGTATTTGTTATTGGCTATGGGTTATTGGTTATGTTCACATACTTATTTGGTTATTAAAATGTAAACCCATCTTTTTCATATGGGTGTTTTAGAGTTGTACCCCCTAGATCTACTCTCTAGTAATTCTGTTCAAAGTGCACCAGATTGAAGCATTTTACTTTAAAATGTTAAAAAAACATATTTTTTGTATTTTCACAAATAGAATAAAGGTTTTACAAATCTCAAACTGTGTTATAAAGAATCTTTAGACTCTCTGGGATCATCCAGTCCAAATAAATCGGCTATGCAGCGAGATTTAAGAGGTTCAAACACGGAGGATTGTTCGCTCAGCGCTGTAAATTAAATTTGCCTTAAGTTTCCCCTTAACTGCCGAATCGGAAGCTCTGAATCGGTAGCCAACTTCAGCGTCATACTGCACGAGAAGTTGCTGCTGGAGCCTGAGAAATTCCACCGGTGGTCATACGATGGCTTAAGATGCCCTCACGAATAGCCCGATGTTGTTACGATCAGACCCAAATTTGAACATTTCCTTTATCGTGTGTCCATCTGGTGTCAATTAAGAGGCTTTAAGAGGTACAAACACGGAGGATTGTTCGCTCAGCTCTGTAAAGTAAATGTCCCTTAACTTTTCCCCTTAACTTGGCTGAGAGATCGCCGTGACTTCCGTAAATATTAGTCTTGGCACATATGGAGAGGTTGTTTATCTTCATACGTACCTATTGTTACCCTGATTTTAAGATCTGTCCAGTGTTTCAGCTTTATTCATTTCATGAGCACCGCTGATAAAATGTTCCACGATCACTTCCTCTACTTTTGTGTCTCGAGTGCCTGTGTTCTCACACACAAGCATACGCACACTCGCACCAACAAAAACACACACACACAAAGCGGAACAAAGCAGAAGCAGAAACATGTATTTTTCTAGGCAAAACACACACTGACTGACTTCCCACGGACAATATGTTAACAGTAGGCACTAAATACCCGACTGATGCACCTCACTAGTGATGTGTCGGACTTTTAAGTGAACGACGGGTGACGGCCCGCGAACGAGCCGTTTTTTGTTAAGTAATACAAGACAGAATGATATGATGATTTCCGCACTACAGCTGCTCCGTGCATGCATGTAGTGACATGTAATATCCAAGGATTAGAGACGGTTGGATGCTGCTGTTTTGAGCATTGCAATATATTTATTTTCAGTGTTATTTATTTATGATTATCCTTAGGCTGAGCAAAGATTTGATGTCAGCTTTTGCTGTCTTTTTTTCTATAGTTAATACTGAAATAGAGCCCTGCTGTTTTGTCAGTGCCTTTTCTTTAAATATAATTTTAAAATGTCGAAACAGTAGCCCCTTTTTTTAAATGTCTATGCTTAAGGTGTTTTATAGGTGTTGCTATCTGCTTTGTGTAGCGTGGATCTACAAGCAAGTCAGTGCATTCATTGGGTGGTATCAGAGAGTTACACGGGTCTGTAAATGCAATTGGCCACAGCAAATCATTTATATTAAAAATGTAATTTTTACTTTTGAATTCTTCAGTACAAAGGATGTATTGAATAATGTAAGTGATATATGTGTACACATATAAATCATTAGTCAAAACAGGGCTACATTTGATTTAATTAAAAGGTATAATTTGTGGTAAACTGAAGAGCCGTTTGGGAGCCGAAAGAGCCGGCTCTTCTTGGTGAGCCGAGCCAAATGATCCGGCTCACCAAGAAGAGCCGGAATTCCCATCCCTAAGTCTCTCCCTCACAGAGCTGAACTGACCAATCATAATCTGGGTCCTGCCTGCTTCATTTGCATATGGCTCACTAGTGAACGTGTAAGGCCTTCACGTTCACATAGAACCATCTCCACTGTCTTGAGAGCATTAAGCTCCAAGTGGTTGTCCCTGTACCAGGTCTCAGAATGCATTCATTATTGTACTCAGGAGGGGAGTTTGACAGAGTATTGCTCAAAAAGTACACGATAAAAGTACTTGATTGTACTTGTGGTAGTAGTCCAAGTAGTACTCTGTCCAGTAGTACGACTTTCACTGAGAACTCATGGCACAAAATCATTCTATCTCTCATCAAAGATGGCAGAAAACATGCATTATTGTACTCTGGAGGGGAGTTTGACAGGGTATTACTCAAAAAGTACACGATAAAAGTACTTGATTGTACTTGTGGTAGTAGTCCAAGTATTACTCTGTCCAGCAGTACAACTTTCAACTAGGAACTTATGGTAAAACATATTTGTATCGAAAAATATAGCACAAAAACATGCATTATTTTATTCTTGGCGATTACCGTAAAGACGCTATTAATCACGCGCTCAAAAATGAAGAGCCGCTCATTTGACCAAACAAATTTGAGAGACGGCTGAGTTGACCGCAGTCACTGGACAGATCTTAAAATCAGGATAACGATAGATCTGTATGAAGATAAACAACCTCTCCATATTTGCCAAGACTAATATTTACGAAAGTCACGGCGATCTCTCAAAGCTGTGATCCGAAGAGCGTTACTTCCTCTTTCTATCCATCAATAATGTCACTCTGTTATCACAATGCAATTCTAATCCAAGCCACTTTCAAATTGCAGCTTAATAAAATGTTTTAAAGAGGATCTATATTCGAATATAGATCCTTAGGCCTTAGGACTGCAGACTCTGCAGTCCTAAGGCAACTTTCTAATTTTAAGAAAGTCTTCAATGTTCTTACCTAATTTGATATAGCCTACAGTCATATGATCATAATAACAAAATACTTTTGTTTTATATTTTTTGTAAATATGGTCATATGACTGTATTTTAAAACACAGTGTATTTAAGCTCTTAAATAAACTATTTGGGCTGGGTGGCGCTCTATAGCTTAGGGCCAATAGGAAACCTTGATGCGTTCTTTCCCCTCCTCCTCATTAGCATTCTGTGCAACTAGTGTGACTAGTGCACATTTGGGATCCACTAGTGCTACTAGTGAACATTTTAAGCCTCACTAGTTCACTAGTGGAATTTAAATGTATCTCACTAGTTAACTAGTAAAAGTCAAAGGGTTCACTAGTTAACGTGTAGACATTTTGAGCCCCACTAGTTAACTAGTAAGGTCAAAAGAGGCGTCAACTAGTTAACTAGTGAACTTTTTGCCTTTACTAGTTAACTAGTGAGTTATTCTGGGTGCGACTAGTTAACTAGTGCAGACAAATGTTTGCCACTAATTAACTAGTTGTGCTTCTTTTGTGTGACTAGTTAACATGTCAGAGATTTTGCAGCGCACTAGTTAACTTGTAAGACTTTTAGGGTCACTAGTACGGGCAGAGGGCCACTAGTTCATCAAAAAGCTTACACGTTGGGACTTTGGCGCTACTAGTGCTGCTCCTGGCGTCACTAGTAAGGCTTACGTGATAACTAGTCGGACAAAAGTGCCACTAGTGGCTGAAAAAGAGCGACTAGTGAAATGTTTTATTTAACTAGTAAAGCAGAGTGCCTAACTAGTTTGACCATATATCTAACAAGTGAAATCAAAGAGCTAGTGTAGTCTAGTGTAGTCCGCTGCCGTCTGATATCAAGGATATGGAATAAATACTCAAATGGCTTGCCATAGATCACTAGTACGGTCAGAGGGCCACTAGTTAATCAAAAATCTTACACGTTGGGACTTTGGTGTTACGAGTGCTGCTCCTGGCGTCACTAGTAAGGCATACGTGGTAACTAGTCGGACAAAAGTGCCACTAGTTGCTGAAAAAGAGCGACTAGTGAAATGTTTTGAATAAATACTCAAATGGCTTGCCATAGCCGTCTGATATCAAGGATATGGAATAAATACTCAAATGGCTTGCCATATGACACAACCATCACCAGCAACAAGTTGACACAAACCTGTCTGTCGAGGCTCTGCACAGCGCACAGCCGGCCACAGCTCCTGGAGGACGCGTTAACAACCCGTAGCTCCGACTGTCAGTCGCGAAGCTGCACGCGGCCAGCTGCTTGCAGAGAAATCCCTCAGATCAAACGTTCAAACCTCAACGCTGTAGGCTACAAGAATGTAGCCGCGGTACTCTCGCGAAGCGAGAAGATGAAAAGGAGCCGATCTGCTAATGACGCCGGCCTATGTAGCCGTCGTCACGTGGGTCACAGGTGATTTTGTTGTTATTAGGTACTCGAACTGCGCATGTGTGCGATGGATGCTAAAGCACCGCCTCTGGTGGTCAGTAGGGACGAAATAGAACAACTAAGGAGATTGCTGAAACTACTAAAATTGGGTTAAGAACTGTCCAAAGCATTATTAAGAGAGAGAGAGAGGCGGATGAAGTGATGCACCCATCATGCCTAGTGCCTACCGTACAAGCCTGTGGGGGCAGTATTATGGTCTGGGGCAGCTGTAGTTGGTCAGGTCTAGGTTCAGCTACGTTCCCAAAGAATGAGGTCAGCTGACTACCTGTATATACTGAATGACCGGGTCTTTCCATCAATGGAGTTTTTCTTCCCTGATGGCACGGCCATCTTCCAAGGGGACAATGCCAGGGGGGCTCACATTGTGAATGAGTGCTTCAGGGAGCAGGAGACAACCTTTCTACACATGGAAGTCCATACCTCAGCCCCATTGAGAGTCGTTGGGATGTGCTGGAGAAGACTTTGCGCAGCGGTGCGACTCTCCAATCATAAATACAAGATCTTGGCGGAAAATGAATGCAACTCTGGACAGAAATAAATGTTGTGTCATTGCAGAAGCTTATCGAAATGATGCCACGGCGACTGCGTGCTAAAGCTAAAGGCGGTACAAATAAATATTAGAGTGAAACTTTTTTTTTGAAAGGGCAAAAAACCAGTATATTTACTACCATCTTAATTGATGGAGAACAGTCTGTAGTACCCTTCGCTGTGTTTGTTCAAACTGATCAGAGAGCAGCTTAGGTGCTTCCTTCTTTTTCGCACACATCGACACACTCCGGTTCTTGTTTCATGTCCTCTTTAAGAACCACACGTTTGATGAAGAGTGTAGAGTGAAGAACTGTGGGCCTGATGAATAAACGGGCATCAACCTTCTGATTATTATTTACGTCCATCCATCCGCCGAGGCCGGCAGGATGAATGAAGCTTGTAGAAGTTCCTAATGGACTCTGAGAGGACGAGACAGACGGATGGAGAGAGGGAAGCTGGAGGTGAAGGAACACATCACTCTTTCCTTTTCAAAAGCTTTAGATAATAGCAGGCTGCAGATCCATCACAGGAAGGTGTGGGGGGGCCGACAGCAGATTTAACATCATGAAGTGGTCAGCCATGTTTGGTGGATCAGATATTTTACACTTCAGTGTGACGGCATAGTTCATGTAATCTTTAACCCACTATGCAGCATCATCCGAAAAATTCAAATGTATTGTATCTTCTGGAAGTGAAATATCACCTGAAAAAACAGTTGCTTAGTTTGTGCGTGCGTGTGTAAAACATTACCTGTTTTTTTCCCTCCTGCAGATCGTGGGTCCAGCAGATGGGTCGAACTACATCGTGGATTATTACGGCGCCCGGCTGACCCGCCTGTCCATCACCAACCAAACCTACAGGAAGCCACATCTGTCTCTGTGAACACAGCCTCACACACTGTGAGTTCACTGGAGAGTTTAGAGTGTTAGGTTATGCTCTCAAACATTCAAAGTTTGCTTAATGTTGGCTCTATGGATTTCTTTTCTGCATACAAACGTCTCGTCAATATAATGTTAAACTAAGAAAAGCAGGAAATCTTCATAATTGTGAGGCTAAAAACAAGCATTTTCTGATATTTTGGAAAATAACATAGCTGTTACGATACATCGGTTTACAAAATAGATGCTTGTACATATATAGAAACAGTCAGTATCCAGAGCATCACAGTCTCCAAACAGATCATCAGAACACATTATGTTCACATAAACATATCTAACCCAACACTTGATTAAGAAAGTACAAGATAACCTTCACAGATCAAGGTCACACACACACACACACACACACACACACACACACACACACACACACACACACACACACACACACACACACACTTCCCCTGTGGGATTGAGCTGTTTAATATCATTGGTAATTGTAAGTCGCTTTGGATAAAAGCGTCAGCTAAATGAAATGTAATGTGTAAATTCAACATGAGGAAAGTTTCTCAGGGAATAAAAGAGTGACACTGAATAAAATCTAATCCAGTTTTGACTTCTTAAAGGCAGCGTTACTACAGCGGGGGAAAGGAGGGCTTTCATTCAAATACTCTACTTCAGTACAATGTTTGTACATGTACCGAACTTAAGTATTTCCAGTTTAAGCTACTTTATACTTACTCTAGTTCCACAAAGAGAACACAATAAGATAATATGGAATATAATGATAATACAGTAGCATTACAATCACAGGTGCCATGTTACTAAAGGGTTAACAACAGGACTTGGTGTTTTTACAGTGTGCTATCGCTACCTTTAATAGAAGGTGTTCATTAAAATGTTATTTGAAATATAAAAATGTATTCAGCATTGTATTCAGTGCTAGATATGTAATATTATATTGCTTGTATTCTTTTACTCTGTGTGCATATTAATTATTGATACAATAATTCAAATATAAATGTACAATATTAAAACAAAAAATGGTCATGAAATTAAAGATTTCAGTAAAACATAAAGATGAATAAAAAAGGGAAATGTAATTATATAAATATCTGATTTTAAAACAGAATATTGAAAAATAATCTTTAAATCTTTTATTTGTTCTTCCTTCAAGCCCGTCATAAATACAGAGAAGACTGCATACAACGGAGGATCCCCTTAACTTCCTCCACATCCACAGTTTAAAAATGAATGTGATATTTATTCAAACCTTCAGCCACCTGACTGAAGACATTTCAAGCAGCATTCGTCTGGCTCCGCATGTTTTCAGATTCATCCATCAAATGTTAGATTGATCAGTAGCCTACTATAAGCCATTCGTTTCTTCAAGCATAATTACGGTGTTTCCACCTCTGCTGTAGAGTAAACTAACAATATCTAGTCTCTCTGGGTCACATTTATATCACACCAGCTGGTCATGTATTTAAATGTGTTGTACTATACTGTGATGTTTCTTTGCTGTTATGTAACAATGTTTTTCTATGAGAACAGACATTGTAAATAAAGTTTCTTTTTGCTTTCCGTCTATATTTGACTCTTTATTAAATAACACAATTGTTGAAGTCCCACAGCTGAGGATGTGATTTGTTTAAGAGGGTTTCATCTTTTTTTAATTGTAGTAATTTTTTTATTGGAACCACTTAGATATTTGATGTGGTTGTTACTTGTTTGTTACTGTTTAAAGGTCCCCTATTCTACTATTTCCCCCCAATATACTACAGGTCTCAGATACATACAGAACATGTCTCTGAAGTGTTTGGCTGAAACACCAAACACTTCATTGTAGCATCCCATAATCCTCTCTGTTTCAGCCCTGTTTCCAAAGTGCCGATTCTGGGTCTGTAGCTTTAAATGCTAATGAGCTGCTGCTGGCCACGCCCCTCTGAGAGATGATTGGTTCAAAAACATAATGGTGCTCTAGGAGGAGATTCAGGTGATAAGGTGGTTGGTTACCTTGGTTGGTGATTGGCTAATGGTTACACAAGCCAAACAAACATTGTGACATCAAAAAGTGGCCAAAATCTAATCTTCAGTCTTTGTTCCTGAAACAGTCAGAGCACAGAGGGGACACATACTGTATATATGTATAAAAGACATGAAAAAGTTGATTTTGCCTAATAGGTGACTGTGGTTAGGACGCCGGCTGCTGGAGTGATGGGAGTGGCTCGGCCGGGGACCAGACAGCTGATCAGAATCAGGTGATCAGTCACTCAATGAAAGCATGTGGTAACCTGGTTCTGGGCTCTTGCAGTAGACTGGCTCCTGGGTGGAGGACTGTCACTCGCCCAGCCACCTCGGGAAATAGAGGAGCAGACTGGGGTTCATTGGAACCCCTTTTGGTGTTGACACTCAGCCTGAAATAAACTGCTTGTTTGCCAAACCGTTCCATCCGTCATATTTTATCCCTCTCGTGAGCTGGAACGCTCACAGTGACCTTTAAACGTTTGACAGTATTACAAAACACAAAACATGTATAGATCAACTATAGATACATCAGCACCTGCTCTTCAAACTGCTCAATTATTCAACAACGTTTTACATAATACATATTATGTAAAACTTTGTTGAGTAATGGAGCAGTTTGAAGAGCAGGTGCTGATCTTGCACAAAACATTTTTTTTCCAGTCCAAACTTGTGAATTCCTGGGAAAAGCCTTGGAGGTATATTTTTTGAAATCACTTTTTTTGGATCACTATCAAGTATCGTGTTTGTTTGTTTGCTTGTTTTGATGAACTCACAATGTTACTGATGTGATACACAGTCCTAACAGCTTCTCCCTCACACTGATAGACAGGTGGCAGTAACACGGCAACACATGCAGCAATGCACCAGCTAGAGCAAAAGAACACTACAAGCTTATAAACAACATCTTGCTCTTTTTTTATTGTTAATCCTGCACACCATGTAAATGGACTGTACTTATATAGCGTTGTATCCAGTCTTTAAGACCCCTCAAAGCGCTGTACATACTACATGTCATTCACCCGTTCACACCCATTCATACAGAGCAGTGTACCTTTCTCAAATTCATAATTTGAAAAATTATTGATTCGAAAATAATATGCTACAGTACGAGTCTGGGTCTCTGTGTTTCATTCAAGCTCGAATCTGTGTGTGTGTGGAACAAGCCTTTTTTGTGCGACCGAGAGACAGAGAGGGCGCACCAGTACCGGAGATCGTTGTTGTTAGCTTCTGGTGCTATCGAGCTACGCTAAAGGGTATAAGGATCTTTGTCAACAACAAGGTGGAAGAGAGTCCTAACTTTAGTTTCAGTGGGTCTCAAACGGTTTGGTCACTATTGATGTAAACAATTATTTCCGATTCCGAGGCACACATTTATATGATCATTATAGGTATACAAAAATAAGAGAATAAATGAAAAACAGGTATGAAATACTATATGACAGTAAAACAAGAATAAAGTTTAAAAGGGTGATTTGTAAAATATCTATAAAGAAAAAGTAAATCTGTTTACAGTTCTGTTTCATATGGGTGTTGAGAGAGGTATCCATAGATCTATTAATTTTGCTCTCAAAAGTGCACAAGATTGATGCACTGCCACCCCCGGACCCCCCTAGAGGATGTGAGGTCCACCCCCCCCTAAAAAAAAATAGCACTTTACCCCTGCTTACACCTATATGCCGTGAGCTGATTATCGAGCCTTCATTGTAACAGTTGCGGGTACACTGTGTATTTGGGTGGGGATTGTTGCAGTAGAAAATTCCACTATAGCAACCGGTACATTAATGGGAACCCATTACCACCCTCTATGAAACGTCAAGCTACCCCACAGCACCTCCAAAAGAAAATCTCTGGCGCCGCCACTGAGCCTGCAACCCCGTTTTGAAGAAATGTGCAGTGCAACACAGGCTCATTGCAGCCACTAAGACACACTTTTTTGCCAAATATCAGCATTTTCTTTCTTTTCATTTTTTTGCACAGATTGCAAAGTGGCAAAGTATTATAACTTATTGTTCTAGCAAAGGGATTGCACAATTGTATTATGTATTTATTTTTTGAGCATTGTTTTATTATCACTTTTCTAGCAAAGTGATTTATTTGCTAAAGGAATGCTTACATTCATATTGATGTATTTTTTTAATAAATGTTAACTTGGCCCATTACGTGACGATTTATGTTGGGGGAACCTGACTTTTTTGTTCCTCCAAAAGGGGGCCTGACAGAAAAAGTTTGAGAACCACTGCTCTAGGACCTAACATTCACACACATTCATACACCGTTGGCCATGCCATCAGGAGCAACTCAGGGTTAAGTATCTTGCCCAAGGATACGTCGACATGTTGACTGCACGGGCTGGGATCGAACCCTCTCCCTCGAACCTTCTGGTTGAAAGACGACCGCACTCCATCGCAGCCACTGTCGCCCTGCATTTCTGCTCCATGCTACCTCTTTTTTAAATCAGCATAACTCTCCACTTTGAATATAATATATAGTATTGTCATACTTTATTACATTTTACTGCAGTTTCCTGTGTAAATATAGTTTTTTCTTACGTATTCTTCTTTCTGTGTCTCTGTATGCACCACTTCTACCAAAGCAAATTCCTTGTATGCATACACTTACTTGGTAATAAAACCAATTCTGATCCTGACGTGGGATTCTTAATGTTTGTGATAAACTGAATGATGAAATGTGGAAAAGCTGTTTGGATCAGCTGAAGAATGCTCCACCCCAAAGATGTTCTGAGGTCATGAAGAGTTGACATACAATATTATGATCTGATAGAATATGATGCATTGCTTAAGCTGCGAAACACGAAACATTTGAAATATAATGAAAATGTTATTTTGAAGCTTTGCCTAATAGCCTACTTTTTAACTAAATAGAGCTTGAATGCATCATAATGTTACTCAATAAAACCTTGGTTACCATTAGCCTTTAGCCCCGTTATTAAGCCACAAGTCTGTGCTTCTCACTGCTAACAGCTAACAGCTCATTTGAAACTAGCTCTCACCCTGATGATTTCAACACAGACTTCACATTTTAACATGAACCATCAGTGTCTCTCAGTTCTGATGTGGCTGTAGTGTTTGTCATGTATCTGCGTCTGATGTGTGAGACAAAACATTTAAATAATGATCAAGCCATTTTACATTCTGGGTAGTTGAAGTGGCTAAACACACACACACACAGGAACACACTCACACAGGAACACACACACAAACACACTCACACAAACACACAGTGTCTGCATGGAAAACACAGAAGGCATGAAATTACAGTTGCGTCAGTTGGAACGGAGCGCAGGAGGAAACTTTACAGATTAGGTGGAGGCTTCAAGCAAACCTGTGTGTGGGGGGGGGTGTAGGGCATTTTTGTGTGTGTTGAAAGGGGTGTACTAAATAAAGAAATGGCGCTGGTCTTTCTCTCGTTCTTTAATCTGTGTGTGTGTGTGTGTGTGTGTGTGTGTGTGTGTGTGTGTGTGTGTGTGTGTGTGTGTGTGTGTGTGTGTGTGTGTGTGTGTGTGTGTGTGTGTGTGTGTGTGTGTGTGTGTGTGTGTGTGTGTGTGTGTGTGTGTGTGCGTGTGTGCGTGTGTGTGTGTGTTACTTTGGACTGTTAGGCTGTGTGTGTCACCAGATAAGTCGCTCAATATTCACACTTGGCCTGTCACTGGGTGGCATTCAGGTCTCAGCTGCAAGCTGTGTGTGGTGTGTGTGTGTTTGTAATTTTTACACATCATTTAAATGTTTTAGTTTTTGAATATAGACAGTGAGTCTTTTCTCAAAAATGTAAAGACAACTGTCAAGATGTTGTGTTCAATGACTGGGAATTTGATCTTATGAACTATTTGCACGTGTGGCCTCAGCTTAAACATCAACCAGAAAAAAAGACGAGAAAATAACTGAACAAAGAAAGACAAAGTAAATAGAAGACACCAAAAGAAAGAATGACCTGAAACGCACACAAGAGGGAAAGACAGAAATGAAAGAAAGGAAAACAAAAGAAGAAAGACGAACGAAAGGAAGATAAAAGAGAACAGAAGACACGGAAATAAGGCGGGGAGACACAAAAGAAAGAAATGAAAGAAGGAAAGAAAGAAAAAAAAGGAAAAGACACAAAAGACACAAAGAGAAGAGGGGGGGGGTCTGTAAATCACAGTAAGTATCAGAGGATACAGGAGAAATGAGGAGAGGAGAAGAAGAGAGGAGTGAAAGAGCACAACGAGAGATGAAGAGAGATGAGAGGATGTGGAGGAGAGAGTCAAGATGACATGCCATAATAAGAGAGGAGGAAGAGGAAGAGGAGGAGGGTTAGTTTCCTCCTCCAGGGAGACGTCGACCTGTCAGAGTAAATGTCTCCTCTGCAGGGAGATCAAATCATATTTAAAGACCAGACGCTTTCAATCCTGACCTGCTCTTTGTTTGAAGAACCTTGAAGGAGACAGAGGAGGAGGAGGAGGAGGAGGAGGAGGAGGAGGAGGAGGAGGAGGAGGAGGAGGAGGAGGAGGAGGAGGAGGAGGAGGAGGAGGAGGAGGAGGAGGAGGAGGAGGAGGAGGAGGAGGAGGAGGAGGAGGAGGAGGAGGAGGAGGAGGAGGAGGAATATTAGCTCTTCATCAGCAAACTCATAAGAATCAGTACTCAGAGTACTGAAAGGTTCTGCTCAACTAAACTTGAGTTTACTATTTCACACAAGAAGAAGTACCAGAATACAGTGTTGTCACAAAGATACAGAGAGAGACTCTGTTACGTAGTTTGGATATTTTGAATAACTTTAATTTTATATTACCTTTTGTAAACAACTTTGGGCCTTTTTAGATATGAAAGGCCAAACCAAGGTTACTGTTTTTTTTTACATTGTATACATTTGATCCGGTTAGTTTTGGTTTCACATTGCAATGCTGCAAACACATTGAAGAACTCTCCATGACATACCTACGTCCTGAAGTATCTCCTACTGAGCTGCATGTCTCTAACTGGTGATGTGCAAAATAAACTACACATCTATTTAAAGGAATCTTTTGAGGTAAGCCAGCTGAACGTCCGAAGTGTTCAGGAAACGTTTTGGGCACGTCTCAAGACTTTGACCATCAGCGACAAACAACAAAACAATACAATCATTGCAATAAAGGTGGGCCCATCTGCAGGCATTCAGTGGCGTTCTTTGTGCTTCTTTCATTGAATCTATTCAGTTCTGATATAACTAATGTGAATGCAGCATGTATGTGTGTCCTTAGAAACAACTTTACAAACGCATTATAATGTCTATAAACAGGGGTGCACATAACTGGTACGCATGCGCGGCACAAATCTGAATTGCGTAACGTCACTTGTGTCACTACGCGCCTTTGCGTACATCAAAACAAAACTCATATTTCGTCTACACGTGTTTCTTGTCAACACTCAATGGAGTGAACTACTAGACATGTCCAAAAAAACTCAGACATTAAGCAGCTACATTGCTGTTTCGCTCCCTGCAAAAAATCTTCGAACTTTCTATGACTGATTGAACTGGGTGCTGCAGCACCCCCATCTGCGAGGCTCCACTAGCACCCGCACCCCCAATCGCGGCGCACCTACAGTGTAACGGCCCGTCCACATGGTGGCGTGCGTTGAAGCTTCAACGCTTCTTCTCATTAACTTTGAATGGGGTGACGTCACGCTTTGCCGAACTGCATTGTGGTTCTTTAGCTTCGCTTTGCTCACGTTGCTCGCTTCAAAAGTTGAGAAAAGTTAAACTTTTGAAGCTTCGACGGAAGCGTCAGCCAATCAAATCATATGCCAGTACAAGCTCTCGCCAATCAAACCGCGTGCTTGTGTGTCCGGGGCGGGAGATTCATGTGATTGGTTGTTTGTCGAGTTTCAGACACGCCCACCGGGAAGCTTCAACGCACGCCGCCGTGTGGATGCTGCGTCACGCTCTGTGGTCAAGCTGCTGCAGTTTGATTTACACCAAGTGGAGTAAAACACACAGTTGCAAACTTACTCAGGGTGTTATGGAAGAGTTTGAATTCAGACAGAGGCGGAAGAAGTACTCAGATCTTGTGTAGGAATACTCTGTTACAGTAAAAGTCCTGCATTCAAAATGTTACTCAAGTAAAATTTGAAAAGCATTATCAAAATATAGTTAAAGTACCAAAAGTAAAAGTAGTCGTTGTGCAGATTGGTCCATTTCAGAATAATATATATGATATGTTTTGTAATGGTTGATCATTAAAGTGTTCTCTGGTGAAGGTGCAGCTAGTTTGAATGACTTTGTATTGCCGTATACAAAGTCATTCAAACTAGCTAGGGCAAGGCAAGTTTATTTATATAGCACTTTTCAACACAAGGCAATTCAAGGTGCTTTACAAAAATGAAAGACATTAAGACAAAGGCATTTAAAAACAGTCATTAAAAAGAAAAGATAATAAAAGAAACATTAAAAGAAAAAATACATGAATAAAAAGTACATGAATAAAAAGTTACAGTGCAGTCTAAGATATGAATAGTTCAATTAAAAGCAGCGACAAAAAGAAAAGTCTTCAGCCTGGATTTAAAAGTAGTAAGAGTTGCAGCGGACCTGCAGGTTTCTGGGAGTTTGTTCCAGATATTTGGAGCATAATAACTGAACGCTGCTTTACCATGTTTAGTTCTGACTCTGGGGACAGAAAGCTGACCAGTCCCTGAAGACCTGAGAGATCTGGATGGTTCATAATTTAGCAGGAGGTCAGAAATGTATTTTGGGCCTAAACCATTCAGTGCTTTATAAACCAGCAGCAGTATTTTGAAATCTATTCTTTGACACACAGGAAGCCAGTGTAAAGACTTCAGAACTGGAGTGATGTGATCCACTTTCTTAGTGTTAGTGAGGACTCGAGCAGCAGCGTTCTGAATCAGCTGCAGCTTCCTAATAGATTTTTTAGTGAGACCTGTGAAGACACCATTGCAGTAGTCCAGTCTACTGAAGATAAAAGCATTGACAAGTTTTTCCAAATCCTGCTGTGACATTAGTCTTTTAATCCTAGATATGTTCTTTAGGTGATAGTAGGCTGATTTAGTAACTGTTTTAATGTGACTGTTGAAACTCAGGTCAGAGTCCATGACTACACCTAGATTTCTGGCTTTCATCATCATCTTTATTTAAAGAGACTCTTGGTCCATTATTACAAGACATACAACACTCAAATATAAATTAAAAAAGGCAGTGATAGCAATGTTTCCACAGAGGTGACTGGTATCGGACAGCACTGAAACACGGATTTGACAGCAGCATAATGACAGAGTATGAGAAACATTCAATCGACAGATGAATTTGTACATCAGATTTCTCAAAAGAGCATGGAACGTGTTGACTCGTGCGTTACAGAACATTTCACTTGCACTGCACCACCTTGGTTTTCTAAGCAGTATACGCAAACAGTCATTATATGCAACCTGGAGCTTCTTGAGGCTCGCCTTCTTATACTTGACCCACAAGGGGGCAGTATAGAGAGGAGTGCAATAAGCTCTAAAGAGGTTCACCTTAACCTTATCTGAACACCAAGAGAGTTTTCTAGCCAACATGTTGGCTTGCATATATAAGACACGCCGCTGTCTGTATGTCATCATCATGAGCCATTTCATCTGTGATGATGTGTCCCAGATACTTAGTGTTACAGCAAACAGACAGCACCTGTCCTGACAGGTAGAATGTTGGAAAACAAAGGTTCTTATCCCCTTTTGCTCTGCAGCTCATTACAGCGCTCTTCTTAGCATTGTATTTAACATCAAATTTGACTCCGTAATCAGAACAAACATTTAGCAACTGCTGAAAACCAGCACTGCTAGGAGAAACAATTGCCAGATCATCGGCATACATAAGATGGTTTACAATCACATTACCAATCACACACCCTGTTTTACAGACACTTAAATCATCTGATAGATCATTCATATAGATATTAAAAAGGCATGGTGAGAGGAGCCCCCCCTGGCGGACTCCATTACCAACACCAAATGGCGCCGAGACTGCATTCCCCCATTTGATCCACATGCTCTGGTTGGCATACCAATAAGCCAGGATCCTAATTATACTGTTAGGCACACCCCTTTGTCTCCATTTTAAAAACAGTTTATGATGGTTAACTCGGTCAAAAGCCTTAGAGGCATCAATAAAACCAATCAGAACAGTGGAATTCTGTCTTCTATATGTTTCTACCATTTCCTTCAAAGCATAGATGCATAGCTCAGTACCATGCTTAGCCTTGAAGCCAAACTGGTTATCTGAGGTACATAAATAGGAACATAGTCTATCTAACAAAATTATTTCCAGGACTTTGGATAACACACTGGCTAGAGCAATTGGTCTATAGTTATCCAAGCTCCCTACCTTGCCCGCTTTGTCCTTAATGACAGGGACCAAAGTAACAGTCAACATGGAGTCTGGCAACATACCATGAGTCATGAGGCCGGTAAAACAAATGGCAGGAAGAACTGCAACCTTCGGGCTTGCCAGTTTAAGGTGCTCTGCAGTGATTCGGTCAGAGCCGCATGCTTTGTTATCAGCTAGCTGTGCAATTGCTCGATAAACCTCTTTAGCTGTGATTCCCACTGTGTCACTCTTCACAACATTACCAACTTTGTAGGGGTCACTTTTAACACAATTAAGTATATTAGAGTAATGTTGCCTCCACAACTCAGCTATGTTATCGGCTCCAGATACTCCCTCTATGGTACACGGTAATGACGTACTGGCCCTGTTCAGAGCTCTCACCTCCTTCCAGAAGCCAGTCACATCATTATGAAGGAGCTTTTCAGCCATAGAGTCCGCTCTCAATGTTTCTGTGTGTTTGTTGACATAACGAACTGCATATTTATATCTAGCATTTGTACGCTTTTTGAGATCCAGGACAGGCCCCTCTCTGGGCCTACCTGCCTGGACCCAGGCCCCAAAAGCATTCTTGGCTTCAGCGTATTGATCAGCCACATGTTTATTCCACCCTGGCTTGACGTTGTGTCTCTTCCTAGAGTAGGTACAGCACGGTCTACTGGCCTCCCATACAGCTCCCACAATACAATCATACATGTTACAGAGGTCTTCACGGTGAGAGTTTTCATTACAACCCACATCAACACACAGAGTTGCCACTTTGGGTAGATATACATCACTCAATCAGTTCTCCCATAGTACAATAGCCTATCCTCATTTGTGAGCTTGGACCAATCCACTTTAGTGGTACAGGCATTTTTAACCTCCTGAGACATCTCAGGGAGACTATCATAATCTAGTGACATTACAAAAGGAATGTGATCTGACATTGATGCCTCATACACAATCTCAATTGATCTTACAATGTCATGGGCATTAGCAGTGCTTATGCAATGGTCAAGCCATGAAGTTGTATGCCAGGCCTCGCTTATATATGAATAGCTATCTGTAGGCAGAAGTATTTGGCTTGATAATATAAGATTGTTATCATCACAAAACTGTAGCATATGCTTAGCAAACAAGGACCTTTTGTCTGATATGTCAGCATTCATATCACCCACTACAAAAACACTGGTGGAATGATTATCAGCAATAAAAGAATGTATAAAAGCAAGTCTGTTCAGGTATTCATCTTCATTATGCTGTGACTCATATGGTGTATATACATTGAGAATGCTAAACTCCTTGTTATTCATTTTGATCTGTACAGCAATACACCAGTCAACTTCAAGCCTGATGACATTAATGACAGTGTCCAGCTTTTTGTGCCACAGGATAGCCACGCCCCCTGCTATCCTTCCTCTCACTATTCCCAGAGATAGGTCCGTAGTGGACTCACCAGCCCCGTGAAAATTGTCATTAAGAGAGTTCAACTTTCCCAAGTCCTGCTTTGGTAAGAAAGTTTCTTGCAAGCATAAAATGTCACATTTTTGTAGCAAGTTGTCCACCACTACACGTCGGATCCTATCAGCAGCGCTGTTGCCCAGGCGCAGCCCGCGACAGTTAAATGATCCAACCCGCATAACGTTTAGCTAAGCAGCTCAGCCGTAGCCCCATTCAGTACCCTCGCACCAGCAAAAGGTCTAGCTCTGCTAGCCCCTATCACCTCCGCTTTACGTGGTTCATAGTATCTTCTCACAACTGAGCCTTCAGGCCAGAGTTCTGGGTTAAACATCTCCGCAACTTCATTGCACTCAGCACACACTTTAAACGAGCTATATCTGCTGCTTGCAGTGTCAATACGGTGACAGTTAACATCACGGCCGAGTTGTTCAGTTAGATATTCGGACAGTGTCTCAGCATCAAGGTCTGGCGAGAATTTATCTGTTGTTTTGAACATTGCAGACTGAAGCTCAGCGCTAACTTTTATACGTTCTGCATTGGCTCCAAAAACCATTAGCCTACCTCAGTTTTGTCTTTGTTTAATTGGAGAAAGTTCTGACACATCCAGTCATTGATTTGTTCAATGCACTTACTCAGTGTTTTAACTGGAGAATAGTCTCCTGATGAAATGGTAATGTAAATGTGTGTGTCATCTGCATAGCTATGGTAACTTATTTTGTTGTTTTTCATTATCTGAGCCAGTGGTAGCATGTAGACGTTAAAGAGAAGAGGCCCCAAAATGGAGCCTTGAGGAACCCCACATGTCATATTTGTCAACTCAGGTGTGTATTTACCTATAGAAACAAATTTGTTTCTGTCCTTTAAGTAGGATTCAAACCAATTTAGAACTGTTTCCGAAAGTCCCACCCAGTTCTCCAGTCGGTCTAGTAATATGCTGTGGTCAACAGTGTCAAATGCAGCACTGAGATCTAATAATACTAACACTGAAGTTCTGCCACTGTCTGTGTTTAAGTGGATGTCATTGAAGACCTTTACAAGAGCAGTCTCAGTGCTGTGGTTTGGACGAAAGCCTGACTGGAACACATCGAAACAGTTATTTAAATGCAAGATGTTACTCAACTGTTGAAAGACAACTTTTTCAATGATTTTACCTAGAAATGGCAGGTTTGATATGGGCCTGTAATTGTTCATTACTGAAGCGTCTAGACTCTAGATTATGCTTTTTTAAGAGTGGTTTAATGACTGCAGTTTTCAGGGCCTGTGGAAAAACACCTGAGTGAAGAGACTTGTTTACTATATGAAGTAGATCTGAGGCCATGCAAGGAAAAACATCTTTGAAAAATCCTGTTGGAATAATATCAAGGCAGCAGGAGGAGGATTTCAGAAGTTGTATAATGTCCTCTAGGTTTTTATCATTAATCTGATGGAATTGTGTCATGATGTTTGAATTGATGTTAAGTGGACACAGAGACAAAACATTTGCTGTACCTGATGCAGAGGCACTGACTGCTTGTCTAATTTTCTGAATGTTGTCAGTGAAGACGGAGGAAAATTCATTGCACGCCCTGGTGGATAGAAATTCAGAGGCTACTGACACTGGGGGGTTAGTTAGTCTGTCGACCAGGCACGTGCACACAGACATCAAAGTAGGCTTGAGCCCCTGCACTTTTTCTTCCTCCAGAGAAAGTGCCCTTTTCCCCCCCTTTTTAATTTTTTATAAATGAATATATATCTACTGCTGTTTGTGCACAGTTTCCCTTTCCAAAAATATATTGATTGAATACAAAATAAAAAGATCAGGTTGGGAGATTAGACTGTGAAGTTCCGTAGCTCTCCCCCCTCCCTCCCTCCACGTATCCTGCACAGCGGTGCAGACATCGGCAGTCCCTTCAGACAGACAGGTAGCAGCACCTCCCACTTTACTGTCATGTTATGCCGGCTTTTCTTGGTTTGTGTGAAGGTGAGTGGTGATGAACAAATTACTAAACTGCCAGTGCCTCGAGTTTATAGCTAATCAGCTAAAAGACAATAACAAATATAGTTAACTAAGGTAGGCTACTTGCTAATGGATAAGTTAGCTCAAGGTTTAGCTAAGGCAATTTGGGCATACAGGCTAATGTACTTAAGGGGAGACACTTAAAAATGAATACAGTAAAATGTGTATCTATTAATGTCATTACAATCGCCACATTGATATGCAAATTAGGCGTTAACTAGGCTTAATTAAAATGCGCTAACTTGCGTGCGGTTACCAAGGTAAAAGGATAAAACAAAAAACACATCACCTCACAACTTCCCCAGATAGTTACTTACATCAAGTCAGTATTTTTCCCTGAAATGTTATGTTTAAATGTGTTACGGTGGCTGTTACGGTGTGCAGGAAGCAGGACCCAAATGCAGATTAGAGTAACAATAATTCCTTTATTTCAAGGCTAGATATAGGCTACACAAAGACAGCACGGAACACTCACCGATGAACTGGTCATAACACAAGACAACCCGACAAAGAGAGACAGAAAACCCAGAACTTAAATACACCCAGGACTAATCACATAAACACGAGACAGGTGAGGAGGGAGGAGAAAACACAGAGGTACCAGGTGAACACAATCGGGTAATCGGGGAGGGAAACAGACAGAAAGCAAACAGGCAGGAAACGGGGGTGAACACTTTACAAAATAAAACAGGAAACCCAAAGATAGAAAAAGACAAGAAAAACACCAACACAGACAGATCCTAACAGTACCCCCCCCTCAAGGGACAGATTCCAGACGTCCCAAAACAAAACAAAAAGTCCAAAACCCCAAGCAGGGTGGGTGGAGGGGGTCAGCAGGACGGGACTGAACTGACCGCCCAGGGGCACGGCAGAGGACCAGGAAGGGGTCTCGGGCGGACGGCCCGGGGGCAAGGCAGAGTCCAAAAAGGGGAAGTCGGGCGGACGGCCCGGGGGTAAGGCAGAGGACCAGGAAGGGGTCTCGGGCGGACGGCCCGGGGGCAAGGCAGAGTCCAAAAAGGGGGATTCGGGCGGACAGCCCGGGGGCAAGACAGAGTCCCAGGTGGGGACCATGGAGGGGCGAAGGCAGCGGCAGGAAGAGTCAGGGGGCCGGGCCGAGGGCGAGGACAGCGGCACTCAGGGGGCCGGGCTCGAGGGTGAAGACCGCGGCTCTCAGGCGGCCGGGCTTGAGGGCGAAGACCGTGACTCTCAGGGGGCCGGGCTCGAGGGTGAAGACCGTGGCTCTCAGGGGGCCAGGCTCGAGGGCGAAGACCAGACAGCTCCGGAGGCCGGGCAGGAAGGCGCTGACGGGACAGTGCCGGAGGCCGGGCAGGACCCGGTGTCGGAGCTGGTGGGACAGGCCTCGGCAGGATCCCCCACGGAAGAGGACCATGACACGGGATTTGCAGGATCCCCGGCAGGAGAGCAGTCGGCGGGGCCTCCAACGGCACAGGACATAGGATTGGCAGGACCCCCGGCAGGAGAGTAGACGGCGGGACCTCCAACGAGACAGGACAAAGGGTTGGCAGGACCCCCGGCAGGAGAGTAGTCGGCGGGACCTCCAACGAGACAGGACAAAGGGTTGGCAGGTCCCCCGGCAGGAGAGTAGTCGGCGGGGCCTCCAACAGCACAGGACAAAGGGTTGGCAGGACTCCCGGCAGGAGAGTAGTCGGTGGGACCTCCAACGAGACAGGACAAGGAGCTGGCAGGACCCCCGGCAGGAGAGTAGACGGCGGGACCTCCAAGGGGACAGGACAAAGGGTTGGCAGGACCCCCGGCAGGAGAGTAGTCGGCGGGGCCTCCAACGGCACAGGACAAAGGGTTGGCAGGACCCCCGGCAGGAGAGTAGACGGCGGGACCTCCAACGAGACAGGACAAAGGGTTGGCAGGACCCCCGGCAGGAGAGTAGACGGCGGTTCCGCCAACGGGACAGGACAATGGGTTGGCAGGACCCCCGGCAGGAGAGTAGACGGCGGGACCTCCAACGGGACAGGACAAAGGGTTGGCAGGACCCCCGGCAGGAGAGTAGTCGGCGGGACCTCCAACGTGACAGGACAAGGAGCTGGCAGGACCCCCGGCAGAGGAGTAGTCGACGGGACCTCCAACGGGACAGGACATGGAGTTGGCAGGACCCCCAGCGGAACCTCCAACGGACCAGGACATTGGGTAGGGACTTGAGACGTGACTCGAGAGGGGAACTAGAGAGGGGACTAGAGGAGAGACTAGAGGAGGGACTAGAGGAGGAACTAGAGAAGGGAACTCGCGAGGGGAACTAGAGAGGGGACTCGAAGAGGGACTAGAGAGAGGACTAGAGGAGGGACTAGAGAGGGGACTAAAGGAGGGACTAGAGGAGGGACTAGAGGAGGGAACTCGAGAGGGAACTGGAGAGGGGACTCGAGAGGGAACTCGAGAGGGAACTGGAGATGGGACTAGAGAAGTGACCTGAGGAGGGACTAGGGAAAGGACTAGAGAAGGGAACTCGAGAGGGGACTCGAGAGGGGAACTAGAGAGGGGACTCGAAGAGGGACTAGAGGAGGGACTAGAGGAGGGAACTCGAGAGGGGACTGGAGAGGGGACTAGAGGAGGGACTAGAGGAGGGACTAGAGAATTGACTAGAGGAGGGACTTGAGTAGGGAGTAGAGATGGGACTAGAGGAGGGACTTGAGAAGGGACTAGAGATGGAACTCGAGAGGTGACTCGAGAAGAGACTAGAGATGGAACTCGAGAGGTGACTCGAGAGGGGACTCGAGAGGGAACTCGAGAGGTGACTCGAGAGGTGACTTGAGATGGGACTCGAGAGGAAACTTGAGAGTTGACTGGAGAGGTGACTTGAGAGGAATCTCGAGAGGGAACTCGAGAGGAGACTCGAGAGGTGACTTGAGAGGTAACTCGAGCGGGGACTCGAGCGGGGACTCGAGAGATGACTTGAGAGGGAAACTCGAGAGGAGACTTGAGAGGGGACTCGAAAGGGGACTCGAGAGATGACTTGAGAGGGAACTCGAGAAGAGACTCGAGATGGGACCTGAGAGGGACCTCGAGAGGAGACTTGAGAGGGAACTCGAGAGGGAACTTGAGAGGGAACTCGAGAGAGGACTCGAGATGGGACCTGAGAGGGGACTTGAGAAGAGACTCGAGATGGGACCTGAGAGGGAACTCGAGAGGAGACTTGATGGGTGACTTGAGAGGTGACTCGAGAGGTAGCTCGAGAGGCAACTCGAGAGGGAACTGGAGAGGAGACTTGAGAGGGGACTTGAAAAGGAATTTGAGAGGGAAGTCGAGAGGGGACTTGAGAAGGGTCTTGAGAAGGAACTTGTGTCGGTCGGTACGCCGACAGGACACGGGGAGCTGGCGTCGGCTGGAGAGCCAGCAGGAGACGAGGTGCTGGAGTCGGCCGGTACGCCGACAAGACTCGGGGAGCTGGCGTCGGCTGGGGAGCCAGCAGGAGACGAGGTGCTGGAGTCGGCCGGTACGCCGACAGGCCTCGGGGAGCTGGCGTTGGCCGGTACGCCAGTCCTGGAGCCGAAACTTGAGCACCCGCCCCCCAAAAGGTTTGTGCACGTCCCTGCTGTCGACGGTAGCAAACAAGGCACGTGCGTTGTTTTTGGCAATGATGTCAGAAAAGAAAGACTGTCGGGCAAATTTCAATTCCAAATTATAAAGGCCAAGTCTCTCTTTATAGATTTCAAAGTGAACCTGGAGATTTGTTTTTCGCCACCTGCGTTCAGCTTTTCGACATTCTCTTTTTTCTGTTCTCACGGTCATGGCCTTTCTCCATGGAGATATTTTCTTGCCAGACACTTCCTTTACCTTAGTTGGAGCAATGGCATCTATAACATTTTTAATTTTTGAATTAAAATGATCTACTAGCTCATTTACTGAGATGTTGGCAGGGGCAAGTGTGGAAGAAAAATTCTGAGTAAACATTTCCCTAGTATTTTCAGTTAAATATCGCTTTGTGGTTACCTCTTTTTGAACATTTTTGTGAACAGAAATAGAGCTCTCAAAGAAAACACAGGAATGGTCAGAGAGTGCAACATCAGTCACCACAACCTTAGAGATATTCAGACCCTTTGAGATAATTAAGTCCAGAGTGTGCCCCTTATTGTGCGTGGGCTCCGTCACATGCTGAGTCAGTCCATAGCTATCAAGAACACAAAACAGTTCTTTTGCCCCTCTGTCCTGGGGGTTGTCAACATGGATGTTAAAATCACCAACAATGACTAGACCAGGGGTCTCCAACCTTTCTTCATCTGAGAGCTACTTTGAAAAAATGAAAGTGACCAAGAGCTACTTGCATCACATCGCTTACATTTCTTCACATAGCCCTCATCAGTTGAATTAAGCTATATTTTTGTACACGTGGGAAATTGCAATACCTAAAGCTTGTCACAAATCTTAACTTCACATCAAGGTCCAAGAAAACGAAAATGTCTCACATATTATTATGGCCCACATAGTAAGTACATCATTGAAAATGAAAACCCTAATATAAAAACAAAAATAGTGCATGTGGGTGCACCCTTACATTCTCTGTCTTGCTGTTACATAAATCCCATGAATGTATGAGATTAAGTTAGCTTCATTATATCTCACAGGGCCTGATTCAGAGCGGGTCATTCTGCTGTTGGTTCTGGACTGGTGTTGGTGGAGAAAGCAGACTGCTCCGTGTGTGGTGTTGCTGTTCCGCTGTCACGTATGTTCCTTGATCTCTGCGGCACCGACCAATTTGATATTCGTCTGACAGAAACAATTCTAAAATAAAAAAACGTTATTGTCCAGCCGCGGACGAAAACTCAAGAAGCAACCTTACTACGCTATAATCGTTAATCGAGCGGCGAGCTACTGAAAAGCTGCCTGCGAGCTACCGGTAGCTCACGATCAACGTGTTGGAGAGCCCTGGACTAGACGGTCAAAGTCAATACACACTATAGACAGCAGTTCAGTAAAGTCATCAAAAAAGCTTGCACAGTATTTGGGTGGTCTATAGATATTTAGGAACAGAGCTCGAGAGGAGCATTTCAGCTGAAGGGCCACATATTCAAAAGAAGCAAAGTTCCCATAAGATGTCTTCCTGCATTGAAGGGAATCATTGAACAGAATAGCAACTCCACCCCCTTTCTTAAGCATTCTTTCCTGACTCATAAAACTAAAGTTGGGAGGGGTTGATTCGATAAGAACAGCTGCACTGTTATTTTGTTCAATCCAAGTTTCTGTTAAAAACATAAAATCGAGATTGTGCTCAGTGATAAAATCATTGATTAAAAATGTTTTTCCTGCCAAAGACCTGACATTTAATAAAGCTAGTTTAAGTTTGTTAAACACAATATCAGTCATGTTTTTTGTGACAAGCTGTGGCTGACATGGAATCACTGCTAAATTAGATAAACTCACACAAACGTTTGAGCACTTCCTGTTTCTAAGCTGATTCACCGCTCTTAATCTATTACTTATCAACACAGATATCGGCAAAGCTACTGGCAGGCAGGGCCCCGGCATGTCCTGGAAAGAGTTGAGAGTGCCATACGCCCTTGAGCCTGGACCCAGCACATATCAGTCAGTGTTTGCGTTTTTTACACACACATCCTTATCAGGCTTCGGAGACAGTGAAGGGGGGGAGGACGTTTTGGTCCGGATGATTGTGGTAGGCATGGTGACGGGGTGATGGTGCTTCTGTGATTTTGGTGGGCGTCGTTGAGGAGGGGCAGGGCTGCCAACCCTGCGTATCGCCTTCATGTCAGTGAACTCCAGGAAGGACTTGGTGCCAACCCTCTGTGTCTCCTTCATCTGCTCATCAAACTCCAGGGGGGTGGGCGAGGGTGAAGGGGTGAACGGAGAGTAGAGAGAGCTGGGGTGTGAAAGGAGAGTATCCTCAAAGGTGTTGACAGGGGGGGTGAATGGCAGTGGACACTCCTCCATTTGTGTCATAGGTCTCCCATAATCAAGGGTAGCTTGTGGATTTACTCCAGGTGGAACTAAAGTCTGATTTAACACTTGATTATATTTCACATCATTCATCCACATCTGTGAAGTAACTAAAGGTATTAGATACAAGTAGTGGAGTAAAATAACACCATTTACCTCTGAACTGTAGTGGAGTAGAAGTACAAAGTAACATCAAAGTCAAGTAAAGTACAAATATCTCAAAATTGTACTTGTACAGTACTTGAAGAAGTGTACTTCGTAACTTCCCACATCTGAAATCAGATATGACTTCAAGTCATGTGATCATTTCTTAGTATTTGATCCTTCAACTTGGCCTCAGGAAATGCAAGAACTTCACAGTTTTGGCCACAAGTTTTGGAGACAGCAAATCGGAGGCTTACAAATAGACAGGGAGGTGCATCTTCATCATCTTCATCATCTAGCATGCAAGAAGTGTAAATAGTCTATAAACTAACATTTCCATTTCATACAGCCGTTCCATCATGTCATTTACGGTGGTCTATGAATCATCGTTTCAGGATGTTAAGTTGTAGGATTTGTTTCCCCATTTTGTTTGCCCATTTTGCACATATTTTAAAATATCCAACAGTTCCTGACATCATCAATCTAAAGCAGGTTTTCTGGTTGCTGACAGCAGAGTTTGGACGGATGCGCCACCCTCGGGCAAACTAAAGATTTCCAATAAATCCAGTTTCACCATGAAAACCAGGACACATTCTGTGCTTTCACACTGCTTTATAACTCTGCAAATGTTTTTGATAAAACAGAGTTTGACTCTTGTATTTATTCTGTTAGGCAATGCTTGATCAGGGTTTTGCTGTTTCCACTGTTGGGTTTTCTTCACTGGAAAAAAAGGTAACACATTGATTAACCACCAACAAACACACACACACTTACAAACCCGCTGGAAGCCGGCTCCCATTGGCTGAGCTCGGCGGTGGGTGTGGTATTGATCAGAAACACCAGCAGCAATTATATGACTTCACACTGAGCATGGAGCTCATCACTATTCACTGTGGAGAACACACACACACACACACACCACAGTGACTCTTTGATAAATGTTAATGTGTGTGTGTGGACGTGGAGTGCCTTAATCCTCTTCTCTAATTGGTCCTTCATTATGGTTGAGGGGAATAAGGTGATGGGGTGGGGGGGGGCGTGTCCGCGGCCCTACATCAAGGTGGTGCCTTCTGGTTGCCGTGGCGCAGCGAGATGAGGCGACCGGACAGACACCACAAACAGTTCGACAAACTTTACTTCAATAAGTCTGCATAGAAAAATGTCAAAACATGAAATACCTCAAACTTGTGATGTTGCAAAGTGATGTTGCAAACTAAACATTAACATATTGTTACCTTTTAGTTTCAACATGTCATTGAAGTTGTTCAAAAATACTTTATTCAGTAAGAACGTTTTTTTTTCATTGATGCTTTTTCAGATTAATGTTTCCTTCAATTTGTAATTAAAGTTGTAATCATCAAATGATTATTTTCTATTCTGTTGTGGAAAATAAATCATTGATGACAATAGGCTTAAGAAGATTTTTAATTACCTGTTATAAATGATGGCGTGCTGTAAGAAACAGTTTCTCATGTTTAAACACATCACAGTGACAGAAACACTCTGTGACAAAAAATCTCTGTGTATCTCTGTGTATCTCTGTGTATCTCTGTGTATCTCTGTGTATCTCTGTGTATCTCTGTGTATCTCTGTGTATCTCTGTGTATCTCGGTGTATCTCTGTGTATCTCGGTGTATCTCTGTGTATCTCTGTGTATCTCTGTGTATCTCGGTGTATCTCTGTGTATCTCTGTGTATCTCGGTGTATCTCTGTGTATCTCGGTGTATCTCTGTGTATCTCTGTGTATCTCGGTGTATCTCGGTGTATCTCTGTGTATCTCGGTGTATCTCTGTGTATCTCTGTGTATCTCTGTGTATCTCGGAGTATCTCGGTGTATCTCTGTGTCTCGGTGTATCTCTGTGTATCTCGGTGTATCTCTGTGTATCTCTGTGTATCTCTGTGTATCTCTGTGTATCTCTGTGTATCTCGGTGTATCTCTGTGTATCTCTGTGTATCTCTGTGTATCTCTGTGTATCTCGGTGTATCTCGGTGTATCTCTGCACCTCTTCCTATAATCTCCTCAGCTCCCAGCACCGCCTGCAGCCATGTGTCCATCAGGCGTGTCTCACATGGGGCCAATCATTTCCCCGCACTACCGGCTCCCTCATTAACCCCGTACGTATGTCCCTCCATCTCTGTCCAGTGGCGCCTCCATGACATTTTTCATAGGAGTGGCCAAATGGGGCCACTGAAAATCTTGGGGTGGCCCATCAAAACCAAGAATGTAATTGTTGTAAAAGTATAGACTAGATGAAAACAATGGCAAAGAGAATCACCTACTGATATACTTTGGTTTCTTATTTTACATTTTCTGATACTATTCATCTGAAGTGAATATAATACGGATAGTTAACATTTGACTTCAAACAACATTTAAAGAACCTTGTTTTGTGTTATGTATACATGTGTTGGTGATTTATTGTTTTGTTTTTTATATATGCTATAGTTGTTCTTTCCTTTTAAAAAGACAAATACAGCTTAATTTAAATAAGTTCCTTTATTGTAAGGCACAAAATGTTCAGCATTCTCAACACATACAATACACAACAGCAACACAACATGTTCTTCAGTTATATTATGTCTCTAGGTTATAAATAGTTTTAGACTGAACAAAGCTGTTTGTGTCACACTGGGATCAAAGATGATTGACGTGACTTTATTAAATCAAGTTTAAAAACATGACTATTTTATTTCAACAGGACCCAAAAACACAAGGGGTATACAATGGTAAATACATACTGTGATTGAACACAAAAACACCATCTATTATTGCCATTTATAGCTAATTCAAAACATTATAAATGATACAAAACACGACCTTTAGTATTAGACAGAAAATAGGTGACGAGACATATTTCAATTTTTTTTTTATTAGGCCACTGTGGTGAGAGTAATAGTAGTAGTATTCCATTTGTTTTGATGAAAATGTATACTTTATAAACAAACTGGTTACCCTTTTTTTAAATTAGCATAGAGAACATTATGAAAACAAACTTGACTAATGGTCGGCTCATAACCTCAGAACACAGAAGAGGAAAAACTGCATAGATTCTCGTTTCATTTTGAAGGATCTGCAGACCTAAAGTGTGTAAGTGTGTAGAAGACTTAAATGATTACAAAGGTCACAATCACATTAATAAAACTGTACTTAGGTTTTAGTTTCACTTTTACAAAACAGAGTTCCACATGTACTTTCTAGCATGTATGGCCATCTCCCAACCCAGTCTCATGGCATTTCGTGTTCACCAACCCGATTTTTAATCTATTGATTCGTGTTCACCAACACGATTTTCCCCTTTTTTTCGTGTTGCACAGCACGATTTTAAAAGCAATGTATTTCTACTGGTAATGTATTTTTCTCCGGTCGGGTCGTGGAAGACCGGAAGCTGTGTGGTTCATAAAAACATGTTCTTACTCAATATCAAGCCACAGTTATTGCTTTTATTTTAAATCGTATAATTTCTGACTTTTGTTGCCGTCTGTGAGGAAAATAAATGGGGCTCAGAGCCTCAGGATACTGAAATCTGTATTTTTTTAAATCTTATTTTCCTTCTAATCTGTTATTCTTTTCAAAATAACACACTGTTATTTACTCACCAATAACACACAATTATCCTTGCTTTTATATATTGGTTTAATTCCATAATCTCGGGCTTTTTTGGCGTCCATCAGGAACTGAATTTCAAAATAAAAATAACCGGAAACAGACGTAGGCATTTCGAGTGATTACCCAAGATCCTCAGCTATGGTTTTAAGCTCGCTGATGGATGTTTTAGCCGCAATGCATGCTGGGATTTGATGTTTATATGATATGAAATCCGGAAAACATTTTAAAAGAATAAAATAATACTTAATTCCGAGTGTTCTTGCTTTTCTCTTTGAAAGTCATCACATAACGGCATTGTAATACACGGTTCGGCTGCATTACATATTACAGATCTGCCGTAGTTCTTTATTTATAGAGCCCTGATGAGAAGACCTTTGGAAAAACTGAAGAAATGCCGCCGAAACTGAATACTTGACGTGGACCATAAATATATCAACAATTAAACAACATCTTCAATTTCTCTTCACACAATACGTGTCCTTGCAGTATCAACACTAATTCGGCTGATTTTTACATTTGATCTAATTCACAGATAGGTTATATTTACACCATAACGGTGCACAGCTGATATAAAAGGACTGTAGTTTTTAAAGATATTATAGATTTTCTTTTAATGTAAGAATGTAAATACTGAGTCTGAAATAGTATAGCAATATGCTGTACAATTATGTGAAAGCATGCATAAAACTACACATCTTCAGATGTTGTACATACATAAGTGTCCTACACTAATAATACAAATGTATTATGGCTGTGTGTACCTTGTGTGCACCTCCTAGTGATTAAAGCACGTTATTGAATTATTGTTTTTATGTGTTATATTTGATTAAAAAAATATTAAGAGTACATACTTTCATAGGGGGAAAGTATAAATATAGAAATATAGAATATAAAAAATCAAGAAGATACTATAAAGTGATCTCTACAATAAAACAGTTTAGTGCAGCATGTACAAAGATATTAATAGGAGGATGTGCAAAACAGAAAAACAAATTAACCTTTATTTAAACATTAAATAACAGATTAAGGTCTTCTTTTAAATAAGAAAAAAACTTTGGGGGTATCTATCTACAGATAAATATTAAGCCTGACAAAGTACTTAACGTCTAATATATTGCTTTCCTGCAATGTTAACTATGTTGAAGCATTTATTTTAACTGATATTATACATATGAATTATACTCTTATGTATGTAGATAGAATAAGAAATGTGCAGAATATGACAGTTTAATGGTGGAGGTACACACATATTGATAGATGTCTTGTCTCGCTGTTGAGGAACCTGTGACCCAAGTTTTTCATTCATTGCATAACTACACCGTAGTTGTGTATAATGATATGTCAATAAACCTTTGAAAATCTTGAAAGGGATGTGCAAAATAGCCATAATATACAGTCTTTAATTAACTATTAGTAGAGAATAACGAGTAATGAATATACTTTATTACTCGTTTCCATTCATGTCAATTGCAGATACATGTTTAATCTTCTCAAGCACCAACTATCAAATATCTCTCCTGATTGTTGGCACTTGACAATCACCTTACCTGAATTTTACTCAGGTGTAACTAAAGTCTGATTTAAGGGTTGTTTATATTTCACATAATTAATCAGAATCTGCAAAGTAACTCAAATAAGTGTAGTGGAGTAAATATACCAGGTTAACCTCTGAATTGTAGTGGAGTAGAATTACAAAGTAACAATGAGCTGTCATGTGGGTATATATTAATGCTATATATTAATGCTGCGCATTATGGACACAAGCGATTTTCACCCATGTATTAATTATATGTTTTACATTTGATAACACCAATGTGTTTAATACTGGCAACTTCTAATTGTGGGAAAAACGAAAACGTTCAGTAGAGACGTCCCATAGAACATTGTGCGAAACACAATAGCCAGCATGTGTAGTTCTGGGGGGGCGTTCGATTCCAGTTTTGGATAGTCTGGCGTGGTTTCGTTCCATTTCACACATCTGTTTGACGCTCTGCGTAACCTTACAGGGACTGTAGTCCTAAACGATAGCTGGGGATTATGGGTAGTGTAGTGTCTTCGGCCATCCTAAACTCAGAAATGTTGACAATCGCAATGATGCTCGAAATGTCCCTTATAGGCCTACGGCTGTTTCCGGTTATTTTTATTTTGAAATTCAGTTCCTGACGGACGCCAAAAAAGCCCGAGATTATGGAATTAAAGAATTAAACCAATAAATAAAAGCAAGGATAATTGTGTGTTATTGGTGAGTAAATAACAGTGTGTTATTTTGAAAAGAATAACAAATTAGAAGGAAAAAAATATTTAAAAATACAGATTTCAGTATTCTGAGGCTCTGAGCCCCATTTATTTTCCTCACAGACGGCAACAAAAGTCTGAAATTATACGATTTAAAATAAAAGCAATTATTGTGGCTTGATATTGAGTAAGAACATGTTTTTATGAACCACACAGCTTCCGGTCTTCCACGACCCGACCGGAGAAAAAGACGTGCTGCAGGCACGAAACACATTAGGCTTGTTTGAGACGCGTTGCGGCTCGCCTCGAAAGTAGACGAGAATAGCCGATCGCAGCCGGGGGAGGTCTCAAAAAGCTCGCCTGAAGTCGGACAGCTCGGAGTCCATACTCGGAGTCGGCTTCGTCTTCTTCTTCTCTCTGTTTTTTGGCGGAATGCAAACAACTTTAAGGTGCATACCGCCACCTCCGGAGTCGGCTTGACTCGGTTTGCATTTATAAAGAATGCACACATGTGTTTAATTGTTAATGTCAGATATGTACTAAGTAAATACATTTGTTCCTGCTCAAGATTAGATTCAACTTTATTGTTATTGCACATATTACAGGTACTGAGACAACGAAATGCAGTTTAGCTTCTAACCAGGTGCAACAAGCAGTAAAGTGAAAAGTAATGTACACAATCTACAGAATAAAATATAGAATGAATTGAATGATGAATAAACAGTGAGGGGTATGAATACACTAGATATACACAGCAGCCTGTGAGCAGTATGAACAGTGTGTATGAATATGCTAAGATATATAAAGTATGAAAACGGTAAGCATTGCAAGTATAGTATAAAATATATAGATATTAATTTCATGATGATAAACATTGTGGAACAATGATGAAAAATGGGAATGGATGTGGCGACGTAAAACTGACACAAAACAACAACAAACTTTTGCCGAGCCAATTGGAGAGTTTCATCAGCAGCACGGGGTAAAAACCACCAATGAGCGCTCAGCTCGAGATACCAGCGAGACGTTTCCCATCAAGCATTTCGCTCTCGCAGCCCGTGGAGAGGAACTGCGCCGACTCGCCGCGCCTCGCTCTTAAGGCTGCGGGCGTCTTTGTCCCGCGAGATTTCAACGTCTCATGTAGGCGAGCCTCCAGAGCAAGTCGGACAAAATTACTAACCATCATGCAACGCACTAGCAAGACGTTGATCGCAATTGCGCAGGTCTGCGCAGGTCTCGCTTGTCTCAAACAAGCCTACTACCAGTAGAAATACATTGCTTTTAAAATCGTGCTGTGCAACACGAAAAAAAGGGGAAAATCGTGTTGGTGAACACGAATCAATAGATTAAAAATCGTGTTGGTGAACACGAAATGCCATGAGACTGGGTTGCATCTCCTCACTAGCCCTATGCTGCTGCTCCCCTGCCAGCTCGGTCTCTCCTTTACTCATCTTCTTCTTCAAATAAGAAGAGATGTCTGTTGACTTTCTCTTCATTTTCTGCAAATTGACATTACACACAGCAGTGATTAATAGTAGCCTACGCATTACACCAGCCCAGCATACCGACATCAGCTAACATTAGCTCAGCAAGCTAAATTAGCGCTAACTAGGATAGCTGCCAAAGTGTGTTTACAGACGAATTATACCTGAAGCCAAGCCAGCCTTTACTGAGCCCCGAGCCTGTTTTCCAGGTCTTCCAGCGTTGTTCTCGTTTTAATGCCATTGAACACACATTTTGATCAGAATAACAGCTAAAGGTAAGCATATCTCCATTTGTTGCTACCTAAAGCTAACACACTAAAGCCTAAAGTGTTGTGGGTAGGGTTGCCAACCGTCCCGTATTAGCCGGGACGCCCCGTATTTGAGCCAAAAGGGGCGTGTCCCGTACGGGACTTTGTTTGTCCCGGACTCCCGTGTAAAGGGAAACATTTAAATATGTTTCTGTTTGCGTGCAATGCAGTGTGTCTGGCTGCATGCCTGTATGTTTGTGTGCTGTTTGGGAAGGGCACTAGGACCGCTCAGTTGACAGGGCAGGCACAATGCTCGCACGTGTGTGTGTGAGATTTTCTCCGGTGGGCCGCGGGCGCAGCATCATTGTTTGTGTGGCATGTCAGCCAGTGCTGGAATTGGGCCGGTACTCACCGGTACGCAGTACCGGCACTTCTGGTTCTGACCCATGGAGTACCGGCACTTCTTGCTCAGTACCGGCATGCTGGCGGTACTCCGGTACTCATGCACCGTGCCAGTACTCAATACTCTCCCGCCGTTCTTATTATACATCCATATATATATATATACAGCCGCCCGGTACTCAGTAGATGCGTCATGAGGTGCCGAACGGACATTCTCATCGCTCTAACCGCTGGAGTTTCACAGCGGCTGTCAGCTGTTTACTCCTGTCATTCAAACAGAACGTGCTGGAGAGGGGGCGGGGCTTATCTTCTCCATGTAAATACTGTGGTGGAAACGACTATGTCAAAATTAACCTATTTGACCGTGATTTAATAGTAATACACGTTTCAAAATAATAATAATAATAATAATGCCGAAGTAACAACATACTGAAAACTGTTAGTAAAACCATGTTTTAATGCTTTACAATTTACATACCTAGATGCACGTGTGTTGTGTTTATGCAGTGCAACTCCCACCCAGTGGGTGGCTATGTAGAGTGATAGAACAGAGCAGGCACGCCCCCGAGAGAAGGAAAGCAAGTCACGTCACAAATTAGCATTTCTAAAATGTTAGCGTGGATTAATAAAAGTGCAAAAAGACAGCGGTTGTCGCCGGAAGAAACTTCAAATACAGAGAATGCTGTGCCTGTGTTGGAAATTGTGTCTGATGGGGAGCTTTCTTTGGTTGATCCTCCTGCTCCAAGTTCTAGTGCATTAGCATTAGCACTAGCTCCGCCGCCTCCTCCAGAGCCTCTAACGTTAGCTGCTGCTGGCGCAACTGCCACCACCAACACCGGGCAAAGCGATGCACCTGACTGCTGGACAACGGACCAGGTGCAATATTTTTGCAAGACCAATGCATGGCTCCTTCTTAAAGATAAGAAGCTAGGATGTCGGATATGCAGAGATGTCAAATCTTTGGGAATACACACTGGACAAGGACTGAAACTGTCAACTGAATGGGGTGAGTGTGCAGTGTCTCATTTCGGTGTTGACAAGGGCAAACAAGCTAGCCTGAGAAAAAAAAATCAAAGAACATAAAGAATCACAAGCCCATGTAAAAGCTGCTGACATCCTTACATCTGCTTCACGTGAAACTATTGAACATCAAGTGCAGTCTATGCATACATCTGAATTAGACACCACTATCAGAGTTTTTCGAACGACATATAAAATTGGCAAACATAGCCGGCCATTCACAGACATGCCAATTGATTTGAATGTACAGAAACTGAATGGGCTGAACGTGGGCAGGGTTTTGCACTCCAATAAAACCTGTGGCGAAATCATCGACCACATAGCTCATGAGCTGAAGAAAAAAATGGCAAAAGACATTACAGAAAACCAAAGAAAACTCTGTGTTTTGGTCGATGAATCTACCACTATTAGTGGTAAAACGGTGCTTGTTGTGTGTCTACGCTCAGCATTAGCTGATGCTGAGCCCGAAACGTTTTTTTGGGAGCTGATCGAGTTGGATGGAACAACGGCTGATGACATCACAAAGGCGTTAATGGAGTGTCTTGGAAGAGATTTTAACGAGGACTTTTTAGGTCAGTGTTTCGTTTCTATTGCATGTGATGGGGCTTCAGTCATGCTAGGGAAGAGAACAGGCGTTGCTACCCAGTTGTGTAGTAAATTCTCAAGCCTGTTTGTGTGGCACTGCTCCAATCATCGTCTAGAGCTGGCAGTTGGGGATGTGGTCAAGGAGGTCTCAGGGCTCAATCATTTCCAGATCTTTTTTGACAAACTCTATTCCTTGTTCCATGCCTCCCCCAAAAATCAGAGGCAGTTAGCGCAGTGTGCGCAAGCAGTCGGACAGCGTCTCCTGGTGATAGGGCGTGTTTTGTCCATCCGCTGGGTGGCTTCAAGTGAAAGGAGCGTCAGAGCAGTCTGGGAAAACTACCGAGTGCTTCATGATCACTTCACAAATGCTGCAAACGACACGAGCAGGGATTCCAGAGACAGAGCAAAGTACAAGGGCCTGGATGATGTGCTCACATCTGCAACGTTTGTCAGCAATCTGGGACTGATGTACGATGCGCTCACAGAGCTCAGCGACCTCTCTCGGCAACTCCAAAAAAGAGAGATGACACTGCCTACAGCAGATAGGCTCTTAACTCGAGAAATACGAGTTTTTGAATCCATGGTCACCATGCCTGGCCCACACATGACTACAGTTCATACAGCTCTAGCTGAGAAGTCCTTCAAGGGTGTTGCCCTGCGTGAGAATGGCAGGCTTGTACAGATTCATGCAGGTCAGTTTTTCCGCAGTATGGTAGAGAATCTGAGACACAGAATGACTTCCACAACCTCCTCTCATGTCAGCACAAGAGAAATCCCATTACATGGCCGGGAGGCCCGGGACAATCAGCTAATCCAGGACATGAAAGTTATCCATCCTGGAAGTTGGCCTGAAGAGGAGTTAGACGTACAGTATGGGGACGTAGAGGTGCTACGTTTGTGCGAAGTGCTGAAAGTGGACAGAAGAGAGACTGTTCAGGGCTTTCGCGAATACAAGGAAACCAGGGCATCCCGTACACCTTCTGCCATGGAGCCTCTACTGAAAGCAGTCCGAACCATCGCTGTCTCCACTAGTGAGTGTGAGCGGGCATTCAGCTGCATGAACGATATCCTTACTGCAAAAAGGAATGCTCTCTCTGTCAGCCGACTGTCCAGCCTGGTTTTCATTAAATGTAATGGACCATCACTAGGACAGTTCAATCCGGAACAGTATGTGAGGTCCTGGCTGGCAAAGGGAAGGAGAAGTGCTGATGAAAGAGCCTGTCCAGCTCCAGCCCCTGATACTGATGTCCCCAAGGCCTTCTGGAGCCTTTTCTAACAATGTGAAGTATATTGCAAAGCAGCTCACCCAGTGAGAAGACTTTTGGCATAATGTGCCGATTTGTACAGATCCTGGAGATAGAAGGACTTCAGACCAACCAGGGAGTTATCTGATCAGCTTGGTGTTCAATGTAACTCTTTACCATGGCTCAGACTTTGTTACTTGCAGTTACAGTTTCTCATTTTAGATTGTGCAAATGTTGCATTTGTTTTTACATGTTCTTTGTTCATGCTCTTTATCATTTTTCTGAGTTGGAAAGTTAGATTGCATCATAGTTTACTTTATACATATTTGTATTCTTCAGTGGTGAAGTATATTGCAAAGCAGCTCAGCCATGTGAGAAGACTTTTGGCACTTTTTCGTTTTTCGTTTTCTGAGTTGGAAAGTTAGATTGCATTCAAAATGTACAGAAATACTTAATTTTGTTAAAGCTTTTTATAAAAAATGCTTCTGACCAGAGCTTTGTTTCCTTGTCATTAATGTTGAACACCACCAGAGGGGCACTCACCTGAAAGGTCTCTGCTTCATGTGTCTTCAGCAGAAGATCTAGACTTTGATTGCTATATTTTCAGTTAATATTGACCTTACTGAGCTTTAGCCATATCCGCTGCCTATCATAAAAAATGTTAAGTACAGTGAACCTTTCTAAAATATACAGTAGTAAAGAGACAAACCCACCAGCATTATAGTAGCCAAATTCTTGTTTGTGGGCTGTATATATAAAATTGACTTGAAAAAGTTGCTGATTTTAGAGTACTGGCACCTTTTTCATTCCAATTCAAGCACTGATGTCAGCCTGTTCAGTCGCGTGGGAAAATGAGCGCTGCCGGTGGAGGAGGTGATAATGAAAGAGGAGAAGAGAGAGAGGATGTGGTTCTGGGCCCTGGCCCTTCTAAAAAGAAAAGACTTGTCGTGTCTTACAACAAACAGTGGAAGAAAAACACTTTGGGTAAAGCCCGTGAGTGGAGATCTGTCTCGGGTCTTGTGTGTGTGTGTGTGTGTGTGTGTGTGTGTGTGTGTGTGTGTGTGTGTGTGTGTGTGTGTGTGTGTGTGTGTGTGTGTGTGTGTGTGTGTGTGTGTGTGTGTGTGTGTGTGTGTGTGTGTGTGTGTGTGTGTGTGTGTGTGTGTGTGTGTGTGTGTGTGTGTGTGTGTGTGAGACAGTCAGTCAGTCAGTCAGCTGATTGATGGGAAAATGCTGGGGAAATGGTTGGTTGAAGGATAACATTAAGTCTAATAATGATGTACCGTGCATGTTCACATCATGTATACTTTGCATTACTTAATACCATTTTTAAAATATTTATTTTTTAACATTTTGGACAAAATAGCCAATTGTACATCGAGGTGCCCAGATGTCCCTAGTGCCCACCTATCCAATTTGAACATGCTGATGTACAATGTGATGTAGTAGCCTAATGCAGGTGTAAGACCATTGTGTTTGTATTGTGTTATAGGTATGCATAGTTTTCTATGCATTTTGAGGGTTTTGGGGGGTTTGACCCCTCGAACCCTAGGGGGCTGGCTCCCCCAAAATAATTAAATAACATAACCCTAACCCCGAAATAAAGTAACAAAAAAAAGTAATAAATCCGCCAGAAACCCGAAAATCTTGCATGTCTCCCGTTTCTCCATTTCTGGAAGTTGACAACCCTAGTTGTGGGGCTTAACAGGCAACGAACGTTGTTAGAAATTAAAATCAATGTTTTGATGGCATAATGTAGCTTAAAAATACCGTCAGTTTTAATGCTATTTTATTCTGGAAAAAGCCGGAAGTTCTCAATATCAAGCTTTTATTCTGAAAATCCTTCATGACGACTTCCGGGACTACCGTCCATTAGTATCATTAAAGTGGCTATTGACGCCATTAACATGTATTACATATAAAGTTATGAAAGAGATAAGGAGGAGAAAAGGCATGTGGAAGTAAGCAATGAATGTAAAATGTCGAAATCCTCCGTTTAACGCAATATCGGACACGAACGAGGGGGGAAGTCTCCTACGTCACCACAGCCCCCAGAGAGGATTGTTTTTAAAAAGTCCTTTTCGAGGAAAACGGCTTGATTAAGGTGTAAGCCTTTAAGGCCCTGTCACACTGTCCCGAAATTGACACCCGATGGACACACGAATATGGAATTGTGAATTTCGCACGAAGATGGCCCCGAACCACACACGAAGGCAACATTTACATTACATTTAGGACATACAACTGCAATGAAAGTACCAAAAACAATTATGTTACAGTACTATGATACTGTACTGATATCTTCAGACTTTGTTCTTTACTTTATTGGTCGTTATATGTAGAAAATATTACGTTTTCTCCGTAATGTTGTTTCCATAACAACAACAACTTCCTGTCAACTGTCCTTCAAAATAATATATTATATCCTTTTTAGTTTCACAGAACACAAATTGGGTTATTTACATAATATATTTACATGATTTTGTTGTGCAATAAAACAACCCGATGGACACACGATAAAGGAAATGTTCAAATTCGGCTGTGATCGTAGCAACATCGGGCCATTCGTGAGGGCATCTTAAGCCATCGTATGACCGCCGGTGGAGTTTCTCAGGATTTGGCAGCAACTTCGTGAGCAGTGGCAAAATATTTGGCATGCCAACAAATTGCCGAAGGACCTTGCGAAGGTTCATTTTCGTGTTGAATTCGTGTGTCAATTGTGCCCTTCGTAAGGCCATCGTGAGGGCATCTTGTTATCATCTGTGCCATCGGGCATTCGCCCCGATCAGAGTGAGGGTGAATGCACCGATGATAACACGAAGATGACACGATTTGACAAGATGCCCTCACGATGCCTTACGAAGTTGCCGCTCACGAAGTTGCTGCCGGAGCCTGAGAAACTCCACCGGCGGTCATACAGATGTAGCACTCCAGATAGGACTCACATGGGTGTGTCCCAGTCAAAAACCCAGCGGATCCCAGCGGCTGGGGGTGTTGCCAAATTGCTAGAGGGCGTTGCCCAATTTCCCCATTTGTTCAATTACAGGATTTAACCATGAGATGGCGCTTCATTCACAAATACACAAAGACAACTGTTTGCAATTTTTGCAGCTCTGCAGTTGTGTTTGCTGAATACTGTAGCATTTAATCACTTATGTGTTACTGTATGGTTTTCACAAGATACTATAATGAAAAAACATCAATATTTTAGATCAAATAAAGTATATAGTTTGCTTTATGCAGTATATTTCTTGTAATATTGTTGGGGTGTTTTTACACAGTACAGTAGATTGAAGTAAATCAATTTATACATTAAGATAAGATAAAATGGACCTTTATTAATCCCGTGGGGAAATTCAGTAGTTCAAACAGCAACAGGGTGAGAGTGAAAAACAGGACAGCACAGATTCACACAGATTAATAAAATCAAAAATAAGATGAGCGATACAAATAATAATAATGAGAAACTATGAAATAAGAAATGAATAAAACTAAAATGTAATTATCATATCATATATTATAATGTATTGTATTATTAAGTAATATCATACATTAACCCCATTATAGCAGATGCCACATTGAATGGATGAACACATTTATGCATCAATAATTACAACAGAGTATTTCTAAATACAAGTTGTAAAAATACTTATATGTATTTAATATTAACCCTTCGGAGTCAACCGTCACGCCGGCGTGATCAGATCACATGACCTGAGCCGCATAATAACAACAGTCCGGACAACATTGCCGTGTGTTTCTGTCGAAAGTACTGGCTTCAAACTATATCCCAGTCTTTGTTTCATGCAAAAAGACCCAGTAAACACGGAGATACGATGATATAAAGTTAATACATTTCAAAAGTATGAAAAATGGAAGCACATATTTGAATATATTCGCCGCATTTGATCATTTTACGAAACGGAAAATACTAGAAACTGTAGATCCTGCTCAACAGGATGTATATGTGTATTTCTGTCGAAAGTACTGGCTTGAAACTATATGCCAGTCTGTGTTTCATGCAAAAAGACCCAATAAACAGACACAAATAAACACGGACATACGATGATATAAAGTTAATACAGATATATTTCAGAAGTATGAATAATGGAAGCACATATTTTAATATCTTCGCCATATTTGATAATTTTACGAAACGGAAAATACTGGAAACTGTAGATTCTGCTCAACAGGATGTATTTAGGTAATCAGGTAAACGGAGTGATACGAAACGAGACGAAGAGGGACGGCGGGAACCGAAGAGAGACGGCGGGAAATGAGAGACGAAGATATACGAAGACAGGCGGCGGGAGACGAAGAGAGACGGCGGGAGACTGGATTGAAGCAAAGTGACAGACAAACATTGAGAATTTAGATATAGTTAGATAGATTTAGAGTTTTGAAGATTCAACTATGATGAAGAGAACTCTGAACGTGAGTCAAGCTTTAAGCTTGTTTTTTGACATGGAGGAGGAGGAACCTGTGATGTTGCCCTATGTGTCGTATTGACAGAAACCGCTTTGAAGCGTGGCACAGATAAAGACAGAAAAAACTGATTTTTGTACATAATGTATATATATATATATTTGTATTATATTTATAATAACACTTTTGCCTTATCGGAATGAAATCCCATGCTACCTCAATCAAACTTTCACATTATCATAGTGACATCCCATGTATATATGTCCAGCTTTTAAATGGTTTCGTTGTGTATGTTTGTGTTACCTATGAAAAATAATATCATTTTCAAAATCTGTTTTTACGTTTTTTTTTGTGATTTTGGGTCCAAAATGTTCATATAGTAGAAGATCACTGCTCTAAACAAAGTCAAAAATCCTACATCCAAACGAAATAAATATAATTAATTATGATGAATACGTTAAGTCTTGTTCATTGTTTTTCACTTTTATTAAATGTTTGATATTTCCGGTGGAAATGGTGGACTATCGGACATTCAAAATGCAGCATATTTTCACTCTTACACACATATATTCTCCTTTTACATACATACATTTTCACTCTCACACACATATATTCTCCTTTTACATACATACATTTTCACTCTCACACACATATATATACTCACACATTCATACATTTTGCTCTCATATTATCATATTTCAATGCACACATTCATATATTGTCACTCACACATTCATGCATTTTGTTCTCATATTCATATAATGTAATGCTCATATTTATACATTTTGCTCTCATGCGAAATATACTAAAACAAAGTATGTCATGGTAGTGGTCAGCTGTTAAACACAAAAGTGTATCTTAAGGGCTGTAAATATAATAAGCCTGTTGTCAATTTTAGACACAGGCTTATTATATTTACAGCCCTTAATAACATTCATTTTCTGGACTCAATGTGTGTCTTGGCCGTTTTCTTTGTTCCAAGCAAACGAGTGCTTTTTGTTTTGAAATCACTTCCGCGAGTTTCGCGGGCCTCCCCCCTCGCTCCACTGACCATCAGACCATTTAGTAAGGTAACAAGCAAAAGGGCAAAAACGCCTCTCAGACGCTCTTCCGTTTACTTTTTTAATAAAGAAAAACAAATGGTCCGTAGATACACGGACTCATATAGCCTATGTATGTATACTGTAAGGAGAATGTATGTGCGAGAGAGGACCAGTATGAATTACGGCATAGAAATATGCAAACACAAACCTACAGACTGGGGGATGGGAGATCACAGGAGTGGGGGGGGGGGGGGGGGGGGGGAGAGCTGTGGAATGTGACCCTTGGGAGAATTCCTCCACACATTCCGATGGCCAATTCGTTTTAAACAAAGAGTTCGCAACACAGGACAGCATGGGCAACATGGGGGGTGGGGGCTGGTGAACGGTCTGGTCAATGTTTGTAAACACAATCCCCAGGATGTGTCCTAATCAGGAGCCGGGTAAATGAGAGACTGAGGAGCCCCAGAAAAACAGATCCCGAAATAGCTCGTCCTCGTTTCCGCAGCAGATAGGCCTACCGTATGGTGTCTGTTATGTCAGTTATTTTAAATAAAACGTTGAAAACTGAACTTGAAAATGGTTTCCTCTTTTTATTTTATTTATCATTTTCGGCACGGGGAGACGTGTGTGATTACAAATTAATTTGCAGAAATGTAAAGTGATCTAACTAAGTTCTATTCATATTCTTGACGGGAAGAGCAGTGTAAATGGGTGGCCATATGCATTTGAAAAACAATATAAATCACAGTTATTATACAATAGGCTATAAAAGCACCATCGATAACCATTACCTTTATCCAATTCAAACTTTGGACGGGAAAAAAGGAAGGTGTACATGGTTGGGCTATACTGTAGGCCCAGGAGCGCCGGGTGCTGTAGGCTAGGGAAGGCTAAGCCTTCCCAAATATTTGTGTGACTGCATCCTGGTAAAATAAAAATATAATGTCTTTGACATTAGCGCTGCTATGCAGCCACCTGTGCCCTGTACCACGAAGCCAGTTCAACAGACCCTGGATATGCTTGAGTTATCTTAACTAACCCTAACAAACGCGATCTCGCTAAACGGTCCTACGGCGCTGGTTATCAACTCGGTAAATCAAGCCAGGGTTTCTCTCTCCAGCTGAGAACGCGTTCACGTGAAAGGGGCGGGGTTAGCTACATTTGACCAATCACAAACAGGGACAAGTGTACTGACAGCGCAACATCATACTTCATTAATGAAAAGTAAACTAATATTAGACAAATATGAACTTTAAACATCCATGATGACTTAAACATATAATCCAGGATACAAGCCACAGAGTTGCACCTGCAAGGAGAATACAGAACAACTCGTTAAAAAATAAACTACCGAGTGTTTGAAAGCGTACAACAGTTTTATGATATCACTGCCCCATCTAAAACACGAGGGGATCTGACTTTATTACATTTGAGTTGAGTGCTTCGTCAACTTAATGTGTTGCTTAAAATAATACGTCTGCATACAGTATATGTGACAATGTAACTAAGTGTTGTACAGCCAGATACGGCTCGAGAAGCTGACTCAGATAAGGAAATATTGTGATATCGATGATCTGATTGATGATGTGATGTCAGTGTGATATGAATGATAAGTGCGACACGTCGGCGTCTTCTCTGCATACGGCAGTTTAAACTGCATTTCCTTGTTCCTGTAATATGACTTGATAGATTTAAACTCCGCACACTGAGCTCTGATCGGTCAGCAGGCGGTGCTTTCACTGAGTTGATCTCTTTTCTATAGACGCCGGAGGTGGGCAGCGTAAGATGAAAAAAAAAGTTATTTAGCCTTCCCAAACCTGAGCCTCACGCGCCGCCTATGTGTAGGCCTACTGTATACATACAAAGGCCATTCAAGCTAGAGTTCTTCTGGAAATGTTCACATCAGGCACCTTCAAGTTAAACAATACTAAACAATTAACACAGTAGGCCTAAATTATGTGGATTAAACCACATTTATTTCGTTAAAAATAAACGAAATATGATTTAGTTTGAATGATTAAA